>NC_044197.1:9186968-9421968 GCF_900880675.1 Sparus aurata
ATAAGGCCTAGCTGTGAGGGTATGTGACAATGACATACCTTTGAGTTACTGTTGTACTCTGCTGATGGGACTGTGATCATGCACTCGATGTCTCCTCCCAGCTCTGGTACTGTGGTGTCACTGGTTGGAGGACTGGAGTCTGTGGCTCTACTTACGCCTCCTCCAGGGACTCCTCCCTCCAGCCCATCGCCTTCGCCTCCACGTGCGTCTTTGGCCTTGCGGTTCTTAAGAGAGCGCTCTTTGCCAATGGGACCTGGCTTGTACTCCTTGGTTTCCACTGGTTCCATTTCAGGAAGCTTAGGAGGAGGACATTTACATTTGAGTGTTACGTTTGGAGACTAAAAGATATCAGTGTTGTTGCACAACAGCTTAAACTGTCAAACCACTAAAGTTTCATTCACAGCAATGTTACCTTCTGTGTTTTGATTGGGCCAGCTCGAGGTTGTTTCTGTCTCTGTTCTTTGGGAGCAGGTAGTTTGTTTTCAGAGCCACTTTCTAGTAACACTGGAACTCCATCGCTGTCGGTGCTGCCTGCAGACGATGGTGCCCCAAACTGAATACTGTCTATTGCCAATTCAACACTGCCCTCTGATCCAGGCTTCCCACCCTGAAACAAAGAATGTTTTCATGGTTTATGTCATACACTCAACAAAACAACAAAAAAAGGTGAGACGTTCAATTTGAGATACCTCAGAGGAGACGGTGCCAGTAAAGGAGGTAAGAGGTTTGTTCCAGGCACTCACAGAAGGTGGTTGCGGAGGGCTGATTGGACCAACTGGAATACACATAATTTTAGACAAGAGCTTGCTGTTAAATTCCCTCCTGCATCTCAACAAGATTCAGGAATCAAGACAAACTACACTTTATAAAATAAGATTTGATGTATCCACTCACGCTTCTTGACGTCGGGGAGGACAGTGGAGCCTGCTACCTTGTTCTCCCACAGTTCTGTACCAAGAGTGCTGTGTGTCTGTGTAGGTGCTGGGGGTAGGCTCTTTGAGGTAAAGTCCACAGTGGCAGGGGGGATGGAGGGCAGAGGAGCCACTGTTCCTTCCAGAGTCTGAGGGGATGCAGCAGGCTGGGACGAGGCAAGGTGTGGATGCTGGGGAGCAGAAATGGGAGGCTGCTGTTGGGCCTGGGGTGTGGGGGCTACAGTAGGCTGAGACTGTGAGGCCTGTTGCTGCTGCTGTTGCTGTTGTTGTTGTTGTTGTTGCTGCTGTTGTTGCTGCTGCTGTTGTTGTCGTTCTTGCTGCTGTTGTTGTTGTTGCTGCTGCTGTTGTGATGACTGCTTTTTAGCAAATCTTGGCGGCAGCTTTCCTCCACCTCCTCTGCCCTTCTCACCAGAGCCCTTTTTACTCCAGTTCTGTAGAGTATTAGAAGTGTTAGTACAGTATAGAGGTAGAGCTCATTATCAAAGTAATACACTGTTGTTTCAGTTTAAGCCCCGTCTCCACTTACCTGAGTAGTCTGCTCTTCTTTTTTCCGTTTCTCTTCATCTTGCAGACGTTTCTGTTGCTTGCGGGAGACCACCTCTGTGAAGCCGTCATCATTAGTGCTGGACTGTGGGTCCTCTGTGGTGGTGACCTCTGGGTGGTCATCAATGATTACAACACCTACAGTGACGGACAAAAAGGGATCAAGTCAGTCACATTAATTTTTCATGTGATGGGTATCTGGAGCCTGGGATTGTGTCACACCATAAATTTGTTTACTTACTGGCGTAATTGTTAAGATCGAACTGAGAAAGAGCATTCTCCTTGGGCTTCTTTGCAGCCTGTTTGGCCTCATCTTTGCGACGTGCAGACTGCTCTTTGGCAGACCTCTGGGATGCTCCCCCGGCTGTTGGTGCTGTCGCCTCAGAGTTCTGTTGGGCTGCAGGGCTGTTTGAATCAGAAAAAGAGACAAATGTTGGAAAGAAATATTTACTTTCAGGAGGAACAATATGTGTTTGTAAGCCTGAGACACTAAAGTTTACATGTAAAATAATCAATGACATGCGAACCAAAAATATATGTCTTTATTCATCACCAGCTTGTGACTGAAGCATACGACGACACAGAATCCACTACACAGCAAGTGCGTTGATGCACCAGATGAAGGGAAAAAAAGTTTTCACTCTGATCGTTCTCAAAAAAGTCACAACCAAAGTATAGAAACAATCAAAAAATAACACCACACTGATGCCATATTTAGTTATCTTTCACCCAAAAACACTTCAACTACAGCACACATAAGGAGATTAATCTACCCAACTGGAGAATCCTCTAAGCCTGTTTGAACAGGCAATACAAATGGTTTACTAAAGCATGTAGATTCTGTGCTAGTGTTATGTGCAACTATTAAGTAAGAAGAATACAACACAAAAGGTTTATTGTGTGTGAATAAACCTGTGGTGTTCACTGAGTCAACTTCATTGTGCAGACAGTGTTAATGTAAGCAGACAAAATAAACGCTTAACAACAGACAAAAGCCTGATTGTACAAACTCACCCTTTCCGTCCAGCTTTGGCTCCTCCCCTCCTCTCTCCCTTGCCCCCTGCATAAGTCCGGCCTGGCTTGGCTCCACTGTTGCCTCTACGATTCTGTCTCTCTGTAGGCCTCTGACTTGAGAAACTCCTCTTGGCTGCAGGAACCCCTTCACGCTTTGGAGTCACCCCTCCATCAGGAGGGGTTTTATTGGGGGTCAAAGAGCCCTGAGGGGGAGCAGGTGTTGGGGCAGAGGCAGCCGCTGCTTCATTAGCAGCCTCCAGTGCTCCTTTCCTTTCTTCGCGCTCTCGCCTTTCGTTGAAGTCGCTGCTCTCAGAAGCAGTTTCCCATTCTTCATTGGCTTGATCTGAAGAGTTCTGATTGGACAAATCAGGTGACTTGGTACCAACTGCAGTGATGGTTGGGCTGCTGGTATCTGGCAGGGGAGCCTCTGTAGGAGAGGGCAAGTCCGGTGCAGGCACAGTGGCTGCCACATCCGCAGGCACAGTTACAGGGGTTCCCGGAGCTCTAGACAGGGTTGGGGACAGTGTGATTGGGACAGGGGCAGAGCTAGGGGCAGCAGTAGCAGGCACTGGAAGAAGAGGTACAGGGGGACTGGGAGCTGTGTCCCCACTAGCTAACACCGCCGCCTCCCTCTCTTTCAAGCGCCTAAAGCGAGGGGGTTTGTCTTGCCTGGGCGGCCGCGCCGGTCTGGATCGACGGGGCCGTTCTCTACTACTCTGAGGAGCCCCATCCCCAAATTTCTTGCCATCAGACTTAGGGGGCCGTCTGTCATTGGGAGGATTGTCATATCTTGGTGAGGGCTCAGTGTCTTCAGGTCTGAATGTCTCCATGGGTTTAGAGGGCCACTGAGAAGAGGATTCTCTAGCTGATGGCCGTCTGAGTGGGGCCGAGCGAGGGCCGCCACGTTCTCTTGCTCCACCTCGTCTACTGTATAGTCCTCCTCTTCCTCTCCGAGAGGGCTCTCCTTTGGGAAGAAATCCTGGCTTGGGCCTGCCTTCATCGTCCCCTCTGGGTCCCATCTTTTCCCCCATGTGAGGAGGTCCAAAGCCTGGCTTGTGAGGTCCAGACCGGGGCTCCCCAGGGAGCTCTCTTCGCAGTGGACGGCTAGGTTTGGTGCTGGGCTCACGGTCAGAGGGTCCAGTATCGCTGGCAGATTCCCTCCCACCTTCACTTTCCGAATCTGTGTCTGAACCACGGCGTCGCCTACGTTTTGGTATAACCTCAAAGTCTGAGCTCTCACTACGCGTCTCACTTTCCTCCCTGTTGCGGAAGGCAGCAGCACCTCCAGCAGAAGGTAAATCTGAGCGTGATCGTGGCTCTCGGTAAGGGTACTCCGCTCTGCTTCGACCACGAGTTCCCCTGCCTCGGCCACTGTACGTCCCCCGGTAGCTGCGTCCTCTGGAGTAATACTCTCCTCGGCCACGTCCTTTGAAATTTGAGTCAGTAGGCCACTCTCTCTCCCTGTCCTTGTCCATCTCCTTCTCTCGCTCACGTTCCCTCTCCCTCTCTTCTCTTCGGTAGGCACGTGGAGGAAGATTGGACTCTTTCCTAGGAGGCAGTTTGGGTTCTGGATGTTTGTCATTGCTGGGCGGTTTGTCTGCTTTCTCCTCTTGAGAGGAAGAGGTGGGTACCCCAGAAGAAGGCTGGGAGTCCCTGGCTCTCGGGTGGCTAGTCGGTGTTTCCTCAACCTGAGCCACTTCTCTCTTCCCCTCACCTTGAGGTCTGGAGCCTTCAGACACAGCAGCAGCTGCAGAAGGAGCTTTAGATGACTGATCCTTTTTGGACCGGTCTCCTCTTTCCCCTCTCTCATGACGCTTTTCCCTCTCCTCTCTTTGCTCCCTCTCCTCTTTCATGTCCCTTAAGACAGGCTTCTTTATTGGTCCAGACCTGCGGACAGGTCTCTCTCCCCCTGGTCCTTCCCTGCGTCCGGCCCCTGATCTCCCACCCCAGCGTAGCTCAGCTTTCTGCTTGTTAGGGGCTGGCAGAGGCAGCTTCTCTTGTTTGTGTAATCCATCAGCAGGAGGTGTCGCCCTGTTGCTCGTAACTGCAGCCTGGGAGTAGAGTTCATTCTGGGGCTTTTCATCAGCACATTCTCCTGTGTCCTGTAGCTCTAGTGATTTTGTTCCTAGCGGTAACCCATCAAACCGTGGCTCATCCAGTTTGAGGGAGTGGCTGGAGCCCTGGGAGATACTCCTCTGGAGCATAGCTTGACCAAGAGCTTCTACCTCTTCCCCACTGGGTAGGCCTGGCTCCTCAGGATCAAAGGCTGGGCCTACTGGCACCCTGTCTAGAGGCCCTGATGCATCCTCTGGAGCCTGGGTAAATGCTGCCAGGGCCTCTGTGGGATCCTGAAAGAAGTTACTTTTATGTGAGTCCAATGCACTGTGGTCCTGGGCATACATAGCTGGGAGACCCCTGTCCAGATCCAAACCAGAGTCCATCCTGTAAAGAAACAAATATTATTGTGTGATGTGCAGACAATAAAAGCCATTTCTTATTAAGTCTTATTATTTGTATTATTTATTTTTTTTACCTCGGCTCCTTGTTATCATCACGCTGTTTTGGAGGTGTAACGGATGGCAAGGGTTCCGACTGAGGGTATGGTTCTGAACCCCATACCATCCGTGAGTCTGAGGTCAGGCCATGGTCACGAATTGGTCGGGTCAAGTGGTCGAAGGAGTCAGAACTGGAGCTAGAGTTGTCTCCAGGCTCTCTACGCACAATCTGCTTTGGAGGCATCCTCCCTAGAGAAGACAAAACAGAGACTTTAAACTTGCTATCTGGCACATCTGTCAGCCCGTCAGTACATATTCCACAGAACTCCATACCAGGGTGAATGTTAGCTGGCATGTCCATGGGAGGACGTCCTGACATCATGCGAGGGTCCATGTAGGACTGCATCATGAGCCAGCGGGGGTCGAACCCCATGGAGGCCAGGTGCTGGTGGTGGGGGCCTATAGGTTGATACATGGAGCGGTGCTGCTGTTGCTGCTGCTGTTGGGTAGCTGGAACTCCACCACTTCCTGATGGGGACACTGAGCCTCCACTCTGCTGTTGCTGTTGTTGCCATTGTTGCTGCTTCATCTGCTCCTATAAGACCAATGAATAATAGTGATCAATAATGCTAATTTTGTTACCAATAATTTAATAACTTATATATACACACACACTACATTGTAAACAGGTTGAAATAAGGAAATGTTCTTTTATTGTGCCTTCTTCGATTGTCAAACTCATTATCAAGTCCATTTTTAGTTTACAGTTTGACACACCCACAATCATTGATATAACCATCAAAATCTCAGCCAGTGTAAACTCAAGAAGCAAGATGTGAACACCCTTACCTGCTGTCTAAGGAAGCGAGGTGGCAACGACTTCTGAAACTGTTTGGAATAGCCTGAGGTGAGTGATGGACGCATAGCAGCTGCAGCTTCTCCTTCCAGCTGTGGCGGTGCCACAGGAACTTCCTCACCACTGGGGGTGTCGATGTGAGGCAGGGGCAGGTGGGGCTCATCCACTAGAGGAAAACAAAACCAATAGTATCTAGTGGCATCTTTGATGTAAAAAAAAATGAACAATGTACAGTGATGATTTACATGGCATATAACTTTTTTTTTTTTTTTTTTAAAAAGGCTCAGCAATAGCTCACCTCTATTATCCTCTATGTTGAAATAGTCTCGTATAGGCACTGTTGTCCTGTCACCCTGGTTCTCCTCCAACAGAGTGACCTCAACCAAGGAGCTCTCTCCTTCACTCTGAGGCTCTGGAGCTATAGTCACAGGTCTGTGGACAGGGGGGCTGGGCTGATGAGGCAAGTGAACCAGCTCCTCCTCAACACTTTGTTCCACTCCCTCTCGTTCTCGCTCTATCCTCTCTCCATCTTGATCCACCAGCTCAGGTAGAGGGGCTTGCATGATTGGGGCCTGTGATTGTGAAACTGGGACTGAAGGTACAGGACTGGATACAGGAGCGGATACAGGAGCAGGAGCTGATGAGGAGGCTTCCTCAAGAGCAACTCCTGCATCATCATTGGTGGTCAGAGCAGGGGATGATTTGCCCTCAGTTGCCTGGCGGTGTTTTTCATTGAGACGTTTAAGTTTTTCAGCGCAAGCAGCAAGGCGCTGTTCTTCCATCCGCCTTTCCTCTTCTTCTCTCCTCCGTCTTGCTCGTTCTACGGCTTCAGAAACTTCTGCAGGCTTCTTGCGCTTCTGTCGCCAGGCCTCTGGGTCCTCCTCAGCACCAGGTGCAGATGCAGCAGGTGGTTTGCTCACACGTGGAGCTCCTCCACCAACAGGACGACTGCCGCCCTGGAGAAAATATTCAGAGTACAGATACAGACTTATTGTCCTGCTGTTCAAATAAACAGTGCACACATGATTGGTGGCTTTAGGAATGCATATTCAGTTTTACCTGGTAATCTTGTGGAGCAATTGACTTATTGTACTGTCCCATACTGCCAGGTGATGGCGCTCTGGGATCTGCAGAGTCAGCCCATGAAGTTTTATTGCCCCCACGGTCCTCAGACCCCTCCTTCCAGCTCTCCTGACCGTCCGGTGGCCGAGATCTCATACGCTCCACTTTACCCATCCACTCCCTGAAATAACATCAAAATAGTTAACACATCACAGGTTATTTCAGCAGACAAACCACAAACCATGCTAGAAATGCCCTTACAGGACATAAACTGGCTTTGATAAATGGTATTACTAAATACATGTGTTCTATCTAAATACATGAATGTCAATTCTATTATACTGTGCTCTTGGACTCATGTTGCAACTGTTTCCTAATGTCAGCACTACACATGCACAAATATTTCAGTATTTGAACTCTAGTGTATGTTGCTTTTTCCTTGATTAAGTCCATTTACTACACAACAAATCTTTCCCATGACTGTCAGCCATGTTTCAAGGCATGCCGCAGAGATCAAAAAGTCAACTTGAAAAGACAGTTGTGTTTGTGTGCCACAGGAAACCCAGAGTGATGAATCTTGTTTCGCTTTTTATATTTTACAATATACACGCAAGTAAAAATTGTTTTTAAAAAAAAGTTTTAAAAAGTATATAAAAAAAAAAATAAATAAAAATAAAAAGGTATGCACTGGACATCCATAACACAATTAAAAACAACCCATCTTAAGTAGTGATGCACAATATGAAAAAAGTGTGTCTGAAATTATTATCGCAGTCATCCGAGAGAAGCAGGTCATTATCGGTATCCGCTGAAAAAAATCTATGTAGTGCTCCCTTATCTTAAGTTTTCAAATCTCCAAAAAGATGATTTTAAGACTCTAGTGACTTTGATGGGAATGAAGACCTCTCTGCAAATTAGAAAAACAACCTAAAATGTTAAGGCTCTGTGCTGATTCTTTAATAGTACCGTAGAGAAGTTAAGCAGTGAATGTGAGACAATGCAAGTGTTGAGATGTTAAACTCAATATACTTACCAGTTTTCTCTTTTTTCTTTAGCAGCTTGGTTTTCCTCATCATCGCTGAAGTTTAGTTTCTCGGTGTAGTCCACCTCCATCTGAGCTCCTGGAATGCAGAAGAGACAGGATTGAGACAGGATTGATAGATGCTCAAACTACTGTAAAATGACCTCATTAGTTATATCCAAAAGTTTAGAGGTAATTCATTACTTCTATACACTAACCTGCCCAGCCCTCATCAGTATCTGTGTCTAAATTGTCCAGCTCTTTCAGTTCTGTTGCGCTGACGATTGAGGGTCTGTCTGGGTCCTGGTGCCAAGACTGAGGGGGAGCCTGCTGGGGTCGTACTGGACGAGGACCCCTGAACACCCAACAGAGATAAAAGAAGATGCAAGTTCATTACGGGACACAGTCTAGTAGTACAATTCTTGCCAATAAACTGCAAAGACATACTAAATTATTCTTATATTGATATGTACAATGTGCTTCTGTGTGATATTCTGACATATCAAGCTTTGTGTTAAAGACTCTAGGGATCATTCTTGTAATAATCAGCAACAGCTTGTATAAAAATGTTAAAACACCCTTTAGTTGTTTTAAGATGAAACCAGAGTAATGCAGCTCCAAAAAACAAAGCTTTTATTTTGTGTCAAAGCAGGTTTTTATGAATTTTCCATTAAAACATGAACTCACTTTACTCCGTCTTGTGATACAGGGTATCTGAAGTTCGCTTGCCCTGGGGCAAAAGTCATTTGAGGATAGGCATGGAACATCTAAAACCCAAACACAGTGAGCATCACACAGGGTCAAGAAGAGATAAACACTACGACTTTATACTCAAGTCTAATACGCTAATGTGGTCAATACAGAATGTAATACTGTGACTTACATAGGGTGGCATCATGCTCCTGAAAGCAGGGTCGAAGTGAGTTGGCACTCCCGCAGGGGGCTGCTGCCCCCCATTAACTTTAGGCTGAGGAGGGCCAGAGGGGGGCAGCCTCTCCCTGCCATCCCTCTTTTCTCTCTGACCGTCAGTGGTTACATTTCGGCCAGGCTCATCAGCTTCCCCTGGTGGTGTAGAGGTACCAAGGCCCGTACTACCCTCCTCCGGAGCCCTGTTATCCATCTCAGGGGGGCTGGGTGCAGTGTTCAAATTCCTGCCTCCACCCTCTCGCCAACTCCCAACATCTAACACGACAGAAGAAACAGAGATATTTATCATTTTACCTGACCTACAGGAGGAAGCATGATGTTCCTGAAGACAATCAGTGAACACTGAATGAGGTTTATGTGCAGGAATGTGGCCTTACTTTGAGGTCTGAGGCTGGGGCCTGGTCCATAAGGCTCCTCCTCTTGACCGTCCCCTTTCTCTGCCTCACCAGCCGCCTGCAAGCTGGGAAACTCCTGGTGAAACTGGCTGCTCACACGAGGAGCTCCTGTACAATACAAGCATATTATTATGAATGAACAGAAATCACAAGATTGAAAAACAGTACAGTGACTCAGAAGCACTGAAATGTCAAATCCTTACTTTGTGTACAGGTACATTTCCAACCCTGCATCACATTTAGTACAGATCAAATGATCTGCAGAATGTAATGGTTGAAAGCTGTATGACTTCGACATGGGTAACCATGCGTAGATGTAAAGTTCAGTGAGAATGTGTAGATGATATTTACCGTCTGGTTGTGTCGGCTTGCTGTTGGCCCACGAGCGACTACCACCAATAGAAAGCTCTTGTGGCTGGAGCACTGCTGGTTTGATCGGGGGTGGAGGGGTCTCCTGTTGCCTGTGGCACAAAAAAAAAAAAAAAAAAGACAGCTCTCATCAGAACTCATAATTTGGAATGAGGATGACATAACACATCTTGATTTATAGAAGGGCTTCACTAAAAGAAACAGGAAAGCAGTTTGCGTATGAACTCAATTTACCTCTCCTCCCCTCCCTCAGTTCGAGATGCCCAGCCACTACCGTCTTTGGGGACAATGTTAACGTTGGGGTCGTTTCCCTTGTTCTCTGCCTTCAGGCTGGGCAGGTTGGCCGGAGGGGGCATGCGCCGGCTGACCGCAACTTTACCCAAACTTTGGAGCCCATGTCTGGCAGCCACTGAGAGGAAGTAGTAGGAGAAGAGCAAGGAAGGGTTTTTAAGATAGTCAGGGTAAAAATGTCCTTACAAATGATATTACACTGTCTCGATCAGCTGAACTCAAGCCAAAATAAGCTATTCGCATCTACCAGTTCGTTCAATACTTATCGCATGCAATAGCGTGAAATAATAGCAGCGAGTAAAAGTAGGATGCTTACCTGCAGTCTTCTGGGTTTCCAGAGATTTGCCCTTATAGGTATTGAAGAGGCTAAGGGTTGCATACTTTGTTTTGCCATCCTTTGCCTTGGTGCTCTGCCCTGACTTCTCGGACATTTCGCTGGAAACTCATTGAGTCTGGTCCTTTGGCCTCGCCCCCAGAACCAGCCTCCTTTAGACCAAGAGAAAGAGAAAAGGTTAGAGGGTAGGTTCTGGACACAAGACCACAACCTTTTCTTTATTTTTTCCCAACAAAATACAGCTGACACCTGAGCCTGATGCCTGTTTACAGCTCAATGAAGCTGCCCTGCATTTGTTTTTGTTAGAATGGTGTTAAAGTAAGAGGCTCGCCTTTAAGTTGCCTTTGTCTGTTCACACTGAACCAAGCAGCGCCGGCATAAGTCCACTCCAGTGTTTAGTTTCATAAGGCATGCTGCCGTTGCAGAACCAAAAGAGGCGTTACTCATCATACTGTTGAAATCTGTGTTTTTTCCTGTTTTCCATCTTTTACTCTAAAAATGAGCCCGCTGACAGTTTAGCAATCATATTGATGCTGTTATAATGTGTTGTGATTGAGATCCGATCCACCACGCATTGTGGAAAGTGACAACAGCCTCTGTTGCGGCTCTGTAACTACCTCCACTGATGGATCAGAAGTGGATTGAAACTGTCCCCCCCATTACGCTTCTGCAACTTTCACACAGATGGTGTGGCGGAATATCAGCGCAAGATTCCCACCTTGAAAGGGCAGTGTGAATGGGGCTACTGATCGGTTATGTGTGCCAGGAAACAGCTCAAGAAGAGCACGACTGGGTCTAGAGGAAAGGATCCTGAAGACAAAAACACCAATCTTAATTTTGTATGCAGTATGAAGCTAATATAACACAGCATGACTGACTAACTGGTGGGGGCACTCAAGGCAAATGGAGCAAGATTTAAGATACTTGGAGGGTTAGCTAAAAACAAGCATAAAGTGAAGTGGAGTGAGCAGAACCATGGACAGAGAGACAGCATGTTTGGGGCTGCAGTGTCTTTCCCAAGTCACACAGAGGTCATTTATTATTAACGGAGCAGTGGTGGAACAGTGTCCGTGTGTGGTTAGGTGTGTGTGTGTGGGGGTGTGTGTGAGTATCTGTGCTGCGTGTTGGGGGGAGCTGACAGCTCTGATGAGCTCAGTCTATCTGCAACTTGGCCTTGGAACTCTTTGCAAAGGAACATCCACTTAAAGGAAAAGTCCTTTCCTTTAAAAACAACCTAATACTTGTCAGTACTGCTTCTTAGTACTTGAACACAACAAAGTGTTATGGGTATCGTCATATTAAAAAAAATGTATTTTAGTAATAGAAAATTATCTTATTTGTGTGCCTTTTAAATAAATGCTGCTGCATTTGGGATTATGATGATGTTTTGACTGTACATGCAAAATAAAAAGCATAAAAGTTAGTTATTATAAGTGTATCATTGTCAAACAAATGACACCAAGCTTTGCATGCACAATTTAATCAGGGCCTGAATCTGCACTCTGCTCATCTACTTCAGATGCTTGGTACAAAACTGGTCTCATGTTAATGAATCTTTACACTGGTAAAAGTGTTTCTGGGCCTCTGCTGCAGGTGTCTGCAGTGTACAATAAAAGCACACAGGGCACAAAATGTAGCTTCAACTGAGTTACCCTGTCAGGAGACAGTGCAGGCTAGAAAATGCCTTCTCTTGGCATTTTCATTAAAATCTTTCTAGTTGTCACCACTGTTTTTTTATGATCACTAAAGGCTGAAGAATGGTGACACTTTGATGCATTACTACAATTGAGATTTTGGGCCAAAATATGTGAAGATAGACTCTCCATCTGTCTAAGAAAAATGACTCTTCCAAAAACACTGGACAAAGAGCTTTCAAATCTGAAGACGTGACACCACATAATTAGTGTTTTTACTTGTCATAGTCATTTAGGCCAACAAACCATGAGTTCTGACAAAGTATCAACACTATTCCCCCTCTATCTAGGTGATCACAAAATCGTGCACTTTAGATTCCCTTGAACACATCGATATGCTGGTTGATATGTGGCCAAACTTAGATGAGTATGGTATCTTAATTTGGCTGAGCAAACTGCTCAAAGATCAGCAGATAAAATTGATTGAATTGTGATGCTGGACAGGAGTTATGGATGCAAAATAATTTGAATGTAGCAGGGACACTTTATTTTTAAAGTAGTCTCTCTTGACTAGAGCTGGTGGTTGTCTGGAAGTCCCACACAGCACAAACCACAAATTGATAATAGCAAACCTGGCCAGGATTCTCTTCTCGTGAGAGGCCATTTTATGGATTATGGGAGAGACAACGGGTGGAAAGACAGGGTCATGTTTTTGATGTCAGATTTTATACACAATCTATTTTGCAAAGAGATTTGGGAGATACGAGTGTGCGTTTGAAATAAGGGAAGAGGGAACAGTGATAAGAGGCCAACCAGCCCAGATGACAACTGTCCTACTTCCTCTGTTCTCAGACCATAACTTATGTTACCTGTTCGGTGCCAATGAGACCAGAGGAGAACCTTGTGTGCCAAAGTCACCTGGGGATGAGCCCTCCACATAGAAGGGGTCAAGTAACTGTGCAATCCATGTTGACTTCATCTCATAAACTAGTAACATGCGCTCACTGATGATAAAGGAGAGGGGACATTCGTTGTGTAAAGAAATGTCATACAATAGCATCCCAGCTCCTCAGCCTCAATCCGCTGAGCCCAACCTCCAGCCTGACCATGCACCCCTGCAACTACTTTTACATCACAGTCTATCAATCATGGTGGGCACATACTTCCCCCCCTTTTATAACACATGTTTTTCACAGATTTAGCTGTCTACTGATATTAATACAGTATCCACTCATTAAACTATATGACCAGTAAAAGTACTTCCCTGTCTTTGTGGTGATACTTAACAGTAAGAGGTCAAGAAACCCACTTTACAGTCAGTTCAATGTACTGAATTGTTCACTTCAACAGTAGAATGACTGTTACTTATGCACATTTAAGAGTCCAATAACGTCAGGAAGTATTAACCTCAGGGCAGTTATATTTAAAGCCCAACCAATACTGGATTTTTAGGGGTGATGCACATATAAAATGTTATGTTTATTTTTATTTATTTATATTTATATTTATATATATATATATATATATATATATATATATATATATATATATATATATATATATATATATATATATATATATATATATATATATATATATATATATATATATATATATATAGATATAGAGAGAGAGAGAGAGAGAGAGAGAGAGAGAGAGAGAGAGAGAGAGAGAGAGAGAGATATGAACACATACCGATACATCTGATAATGACCGATAACATTAGCTAAATATAGGTTGGGCTATAGTTATAATGGCGGTCTAAATTAAGAAGGTAACTGTTCCTGCCCAAAAATAACTTCACAACACTCTCTTGTATTGTAGATTTACTTCCATATTCAACCTACAGTTCGGCTCAGATAACTAAACCTGTACAGTGCTCATGCACCCAATTCTTTTATCTATAGGAGGGTCGTGGGACTGACTGTCTAATGCAACAGTGAAGTCACATAGATGGCCTAAATGATGGGCACTGAAAGAACAGGCTTGTATTTCACTGTCCCTATTGGTTTGTATTGTAATGTTGTCTAAAGTGAAGAACACGGGTGCAAAATCTCCACAATGACAATGGTGGAAATATTATGCAAATCATCTTTAGTTTTACAACCCTAAATCACATCAATAAGACAAGGTTGTAATATTAATCCTCAAATATGTGTATGATGTGACAAAAAAAAATTTAAATAACGGACTGCATGGCATTTCCACTATTTGAATTGATTAGCATGTAAAGCATCTGCCAAGTAATCTTCACTTTGATTGGTAACAATACAAGGGGCTTTAACATCAATTGCTTACTGGTTTTGGCAAAATGAAAAAATGCATTTAAAAAGCTGTGGACTGGAAACCATTTAAGATTATTGGGGTCCTCCAACGCCAGGCAATCAATACCACTGAAGAATACCACTGAGAAGGTCTCCCTCGGGTGCTGTTGGTAACTTAAATGGCAGGGTGGCCATAGTATCGTTAGCTGGGCACTAAAGTGCGTAGATTCATTGTCCTAACGAACCATTTGTAGCTGCATGTGCCAGTTTGAAATATACACATGGGAAGACTTTAGGAGATAAACAGATAGAATGTATGTAAATTTGATACCTGCCAACTTCAGAGTCTATTGTGATTCTGTTAATAATAAAGAAATCATTAGCATCTTATCTTACTTATATCATCCAACACAATACACAATACCATTATCAGCAGCAGATCTCTGAGCAGGCCATTAATTAACTGGTCAATCAATAAGTACCACTCCAATCAATATAAGTTTGACTGGCCTGAACCTAGTCAGATGCGGACCCATTTCTAATCGTGGATGTATACATAGACACAAGACCATGTTGCCTATTAATATTCCTCAAGGTGGTTTCCACATCTACATAAAAGATGCTGTGAGTCATGTGGAGTGTTTCACATCCAGACCTACCAAACCCCGAAAAGCGCACACTCACACAACAAAAATGTGCTCATTCATGACCAATTTTGTTGGATCTGCAAGATATTGTGACTGAGAGGAACACCACTGTGCTAATCTGTTCACAGGACGTAATGAATAAGAGTACATCGTAACACATCCTCATTTGGTCAATTTTGTATGTGGCATGACACCTGAATTGGACTGTTTCCGTAAATCACTGCCACTGATGAGTCTGCAGGCCATCCATCCCCATGAATCAAACTATTGGTGGGCTGGGTGGCTCTTACCGGCAGGGAGTAGAGGCCCTCTTCGCCCGGAACTCAGCCAGGCTGAGCTCAAATAACACTGCAATAGCTCAAAAGTTGGGCACACAAATGCCAACGTCGTATCTACCCAGCGACAAAGACTTTGATGAATAATCTAAAAGCGTGGTGCTGTTAGAAAGCGGGCCGCCAGCTTGCATCGTTTAGCATAGTTTCGTTTCTCACTGGTCGCCATCACATCCACTTCCAGCCCCTCAGTGGCCACAGCATGCTAACCTGCTAGCGTTGTGTGAGCAGCAACACAGCAGCTACTGGGCACAACTTTAAAAAAAATTCAACTTGCGTGACATGCAGACCCACCTGCCACCGCCGATGCCTTCTTTGTCCTGTCGGCTGTTGTGTGGCCCGACTTGAAATCCGGTTTCGGCCTGGTTTGATGTGGACGAATATGTGTCTGGCCGGCGGATTACAAAAGCTGGCTAGCCTGCTAACCCAGTTCGGCTAACGATGGTTAGCTACTCTGCTCGTTGGCTGCCAACAAACCGCTCTCCACATGCACGGTTACTGTTTTATGTCTTCTCTGCGGGTCTTAAGCCGCCGGTCTGTCCTCGTTTACTCGGCTGCGACTGCGGGAACCGGTGTGTGGTCGTCCCGTGGTTCCGTGTCTCTCCCCACCCGTTATCTCGTGCCAGACCGTTTTTCTAGATGAGTGAGGCCCCGCTCGCGCCGCGGCCTGTCGCACAATCAAAGATGGCAGCCCGGGGTTGCCAGATTTATCCTCTCTTATCCCCCTCTCTAACCCTAACCCCTGTGCAGGTGCTCAGTCACCACATCTGTCAGCTCCAGTATCACAACTCGCTGAGAAAGAGGTCAGCCACATAGATCCAGTTTCTTTACAAAAGAGTGATACACCACTTTCCTGTTGACATTAATAACATTAAAACGCTACACTGATATGCATTTAAAAAAGTAAATAAGTGTATATTGAAAACGTCAAAGCCCAGAAATATCTTTAATTTTAATGTAAACATTTTGTAACATTTGTGGTTGATCGCTAACACTTAACATAGGATTATTAGAGTAAAAAATAATACACAATAGGGCTAATAATAATTGCTATATTCAGTAGTAAAAACAGCAGGCTATTAAAATGCACAGTAACTAAGTGACTAATAATGATTTTAGTGATTTATTTAATAGTGACAACACTTCTGTACATGTTGTCCATTGAGGCATGAATGAGGCATCACATCTTATCATATTAGCCTATAATATAGCTTTTTACCAGAAAATATTGTTATATTGGCTGGTATCATTAGGCCTATGGCTTAGGAGTATGTCTGAATTTATTTGTAATGAGGTTGTCATAAATAAAGCTTTTTATTGTATCTAAGTCAAATGTATGCTGCTGTCGAGGGTCCTCTTGACTTATTTTGTGAGTGGTATCTCTAATCTAACGTGATATGTCAATAAGGTGAACTGCAACGTTCATACAGTTATGTCAAAAGTGTGGAACTACACAAACGCAGCAGACTTTACTAAATATATTCTCAGGTAAGCATGTCAGATCTTTGACATCCTCAAATAACAGTCGTATCATAGGTGTCCCCCAACCTGGCAACCCAAATGCTAAGGAGTCACGCGTGGACGATTCTTCTTCCGGGGTCTACCGGTGGTTCACGAGAGGCGGCGAGTTTGAAGTCGAGTCAAAGTCCAGCTCAAAGTTAATACACTTTATAGTTTGTATAACTACTGAGAAAGTCCTTGTAGATATAAAGATTCTATCTATCTATCTATCTATCTATCTATCTATCTATCTATCTTCACACTTTACACTTTGTTTATTTGTGGCGGACCCTGCCACCTTTCTAGCTTCTAACAGTGATCTGGGGACCTTATTTTCCTCTGAGAACAGCTTGTTTATTCACTTATGGTAAAAAAATTTATATAGGTCTGTCTCTGTATTTTTACCTCATTGATCAAAATTCTGAGTTTGAATTTCTTCTCGAAAACTACACAGTGCCCCTTTAAGACGTAAAAGACGTGTAAATATATTTAGTTATATATATAGTTCACTAATATATTCCATTTTATATCCATCTTCGCTAATTTCAGCCACTTGGATGAATAAAAATAACAAAATACAGAAAAATGACAGGCAGTTTTTTATTGGCTTGATTCTTCAGATTATCACACAAGTGTACCATGTCATCTTTAGAGAACTCTCAACTACTGATTCTGACTACGATGACATTCAATGAGAGCCCAGCATGACGCAGTGAGACACAAAGCTCTTTAAGTCTTTCAGGTCAAACATCAGCTTGAACCTGAAGCTGCCAGCAGGTGGAGTCATTGATCAATAATCCAGCCTGGAGATGGTATTATGTAATAGAAATTGAAATATTCCTGTGAAAAAGTAATCCACTTAAATCCATTAAAAACAGGTGTGTGTGTCATTCAACCAGTTTAGGAAAACATTTTGGGATTGATTTTGAGTCAATCAGTCAAACGATCTGGAAGCTATTGAAAAAAATGCAGATGTTTTTATACAAACTGCAGATTTTGTCTTTAAAATATTCATTAAAAACAAAAGTTCAACATAAATCCAGTCAAAACATGTGTGTCTCATTTAACCAGTATAGGAAGACATTTCTGCATTGAATTTGAGTCAATGGGTCGAATGACCTGGAAGCTATTGAAAACAATGGCAGATGTTTTCATAAAAAGTGTGGACCTGTTGCCTCCTTCAGCATGATTCCTCAGGTGCCTGGCCCCCTTTGTTTTAAAATAACATATCAGACTCATTCATGTGTTATAGATCTGGATACAGCAGAGCTGCTCAGCCTTGCTTCCGTTCTGCTCGGACCAAAAAGCCTTTCCCCCACAGAGTATCATAAAAGTCTGTCAAACTGTTGACAGCACACCTAGAACAGCAAACAAGGTCAATTTACATTTGTAAAACTATCCTCGAGCCCAGACAAGTATTTGACGTCATCACAATATAAAGTCTTTCATGGCCAGGAACTGGAAAACATTTTGGGAATATATATTTGCCATACAAGCAGCTGTGATTGGACTGAAAAGGCGCCATCTTTGCTGCGGTCAACAGATTGTAAATCAGTTAAGTTTGCTCCATTTACCCTAACCCTGAAAAAATTAATCATAACCCTGCTCATAAATTGTTAATGTTTAACAGCAGTGGATATCCTCATGTGTACTGAACTGTTGAATGCTTTTATGACCATAAACAATAGGCTAGATATGATGGTGGTCTGAGCTGCTGTTAGTGTTCATCTTCTGAGAAAACACATTACATTACAAAACCCCTCCTGGAACTGTCAGACTGATTTCTCTCCAGAGGAATTATCTACATTTGTAAAATGTTTTTGTTTTTTTTTATCTAAAGACTGATTAACAAATTAATGTACAAGTTGCTGTGATCAAACATCTCTCGAAAAGTGTGACTTCTACGATGACTGTAATTGTTAATTTCTATTCTGTTTGGGCCATTAATATGCATGCACCATACCCAGGATAAAATTGATTTATCAATGTCGTACTAAATAATGAAACGTGAAATACAGTATAACTTACATCTATTACCTGTAAGCACACTTGCAAGCACATGTAAGTCTTGTCTGTGGAAAATATATTCCTAACTGAATAAACTAATTAAGATAAAACTGCAGTTAAAATGCACAGGTATAACATATTATGGCACTGTGCAGATTCAGCAGTTATTAGAGTTATTGGTCTCATTACACAGTCAGCAGCATTGCATGTAAAACCTACTGATTCCGAAGGTCTCCTCAGATGATTACAGAGGCTCTCTCAGCTCCTTTCTCAGTTTAATGTATATGAGGTCTATATACTGCAACTGCATGGCATTCCTCGAAGGTGGAGCGGTAATAAAAGAGAGCCATGCACTTGTTTCTGCACTTTGACTTTTAATTATTACATTAATCTGACATAAGGGACCTCATTTGAGGTGTTTTCTTATCACAAGTCTTCATTACATAGGGTTAAGGTCATAACATACATTAGTGTAAGCAGGAAAACATAAAAGCATCATACATATTTTATGCACCATAAATCCCGTACATTTTCATTATTTGTAGCCAACAAATCTCATTTAACTGATTTTCTGAGCACCAAACAAGTCAAGAGACACAGCAGGATGTGGATATACTCTGAAAATAGATCCCATAGAGATGTCAGAGACATATCTGCAATCATATAATGATATATATAATGAATATAAGACTATTCAGTGAAAAAGAGCAATACATATTTGGAGATTGTACAAGTATGAATGATCAAATAGAGACGCGAAGAAAGTAGATTAAGAGCTATTCAATAACTAGTATGATCTAAGAATTTAGAGAACCCAGAACAGGGTCCTCGTTTTCACACAATGTGATATGTTGAAGAACAATTTATAGCATGATATAATATCAGTTGGTATTTGGAGCCAGCATGAGGAGGCATAAGTAACTCAAATGTATAATGTTCTTTTCATGAGTTGGGATAGTACAGTATACATATAGTTAGTACAGTATACATATAGTTAGTACTATATGGTAAATCTGTTATAAGAGCAATTGCAAATTAATTGGAACAAGGCTGATTTGCACATCACTGTCCAGGCAGGTACACTTTTATCTTGTCCAACAGTGCAGTGGGATCTTGCAGGAAGGCTGGAAGGCTGTTTCTGTTAACGTAGGCAGCCAAGCCCACAGCAGCAGTCGACAGAATCAGAGGCCACATTAATGATCTCTTGCATTTGGGCTCATCACAGGGCCTGGTCTGCATGGGGCAAGCCACTCTCTCCCACTGGGTGAGGATGGCCTGACGGGCCCCGGCCCACTTTCCTGGCCCTCTGAGACGGAACTGGTATGGCGTGCAGGGCCCGAACAACAAATTCAATCCCAGCCTGGGATCTGTCAGCAGCTTCCCCAGGATGTTTGGTCGAACTCCCACCAGCTTTGCTATTTCATCCATGTAGCTTACATAGTCAACCTGGATGGTGTGTCTCTGACTTGGGACATACCTGAAAAAGAGATCTGAGTTGAACATCATGGGTATCAAAATGTGTTTCTTTTCAGTATAGTTTAGTGCAGTACCTTGCTGCCATTGCTTGCTGCTTGCATACGATATCTTTTTGCATGGCAGCCATGGAGGGAAGCTTGATGCAGCCTGTTTGAGAGGTGACAATGTAACACAGTGTTTTAGTCCCTTAAACGCAACATACATCTATAATTGGGCACAGTGAAACTTGTCTTACCTTTAAAGACCCGTGTGGCCCATCTGGCCTGCATCTCAGAGATGGGCATAATGGCCCCCAGTGGCTGCACTAGACCAATGATGGCCAGAGTGGGTCGGTCCAGCTCAGGAGGAAACACATACTTGTACAGAGAGGCTTTGTTCTCAGATGCTGAGACCACATGTGAGGCCAGGAATGGAAAGGAAAACCTGTAACCTGTGGCAAACACCTGCAAGACAGGAGAATCATCTCAGTGACACACTACTGGCCGACAAGTCTATGACAGTGAAAGGACAGAAATCAGTGTGTCTACAAAAATAACGTACCACCAGGTCGACATCCTCCACCACACTTCCATCATCAAACTCCACACTGGACCCCTGAAATCTGCGGATGTTGGGTTTCACCTGAACAGTTCCAGACAGGATGCGGTTGGGAAGCTCATCATTCACTGTGGGATGTTGGCTGAACAACCTGAGATTTATATTCGCACCATTTAGTTATGTTTCTGCAATTTATTATTACTGCAAATCATGTGATAAACTAGTTTTTCATATCAGTTGTCTGGGGACCATACAGCAAATTTCAAAACTAACACCAACACTTGTTGAGATATTTCTAGTGGTGAGAGTTAGAGTCCGCCCTCTGCAGGGCAAAAATACACCCTAGCTCAGTGCTACAGCTTCAACTGTAAAAAGAAAAATACAAAAAATACCAGATACAAATACAGTACCTGTGCTTTGGCTTAAGATTGTACAGAGCGTGGTCGAATCTTTGGTTAAGTTGTCTCTCTCCCACACCACAGAAAAAACCAAAGGGAAGGATTTTCCTCACAGAATCCATCACCCTGTTAAAAATCAAATCGAGGGGCAGCCCGTTGTCCCCGACGCGGTTCAGAATCCAGGCTCCCCTTCGAGTGCTCAAGTAGAGCTGGGAAGAGAACAGATGGCTGTCAGTGATTATAATAGCATATTAGAACATCTTTAATAATTAGTTTCATCATATTTTACTCAACTCTATGGGTCTGTTACCTGTTCCTTTTTAAACCCATATTAATTTTTTTTTCATTTTGACACAGTCCGATTGTCTGACTGTGTTTATTTACTCTTCTGGATGCTACTGTAATGCTGCTGTCACAAAGTGCACTTTCAGGCTATGACACATATATTACAATATGTAACTATTTCATCCAAACCTGCTTGGTGACTCTGCTCAGCTCCACAGCAATGTCTCCTCCAGAGTTTCCTATTCCAACCACTATAGCCTTTTTATTCCTCCACTCCTCAGGAGTCTTGTAGTCTCGGCTGTGGAAGTACTTTCCTTTGAAAGTGTCAATGCCTGAAAAAAGCAAAACATAACTTGACAAGGTGCCGTCCTACTCTTACTGGAAGAAGGCTTTAATCTTTATTTGAAGTTGACATTACAGCCTTGACCTAAACATATAATTCAAGCAAAGATTGAGGACACTATACTGACACAGTATTCCCTTTTGTTACTGCTGCTTCCTGACGAGAGAGCGTTACATAACATTGGGCAGGGTTGCCAGTACAGACTCGTTCATACTGTGACAAAGGTTGATTCTGTGTATTTAAACTTTATCAGTAGTACCTGGGAAGTCCTGCAGTGGCATGTTGGGGTGGCAGTGATGTCCAATACAGATCATCACAGCATCAAAAATGTGTTTCTCCTTTTTGCCATCCTTGTTCTCCGTCTCAACATCCCACTGGCCTGAGTGAGAAAAATCGGATCTCTGCTTCAGCTGCAAGACTTTGGTCTGAACAACAGAAAGACAGAAACAGATAGCAGTTTGCTGATAAGAGTACAGAAGCTGAGGTGAGGAAAATATTTCCTATTTAACTATCTATTATTGAACAGAACAACATTTTAAATTAAACTAAGGTGAGAATGTTGCATCTTCAAGTTCAGAAATATGTTACAGGCAAGGAGTAAGTGAGGCACCCCTTACATTGAAGCGTATGTACTTGATGAGCTGGAAGTTGTCAGCGTACATTCGGAAGTAGTCCATGATGAGGGAGTTGTGCATGAAGTTGGGGAAGTGCGCAGGAATGGGGAAGTCGCTGAAGCACATCATCTCCTTGGATGTGTTGATGATGACAGAGTGGTAGATGCTGGCCCTGTCTGGCTCTGGATTCTCCTGCAAGAACAGCCAGGAGGTGAGAGAATAATCAACCTTAAATCTCAAAAAAAAAAAGGAAAGAAAAAATCTAGCCTGCACACAGTGTGACCCACCTTAAACCTCCACAGACCACCAATGTCATCGCTGCTTTCGAAGCAGACCGGCTCCAGCCCCTCATCCAGACAGCACTTGATACAGGCCAGACCTGAACTACCTCCTCCTATTATTGCCACTCGACGAGTCATACTTCAGCTCTGTGAGGGATGCAACAGACCACTTAAACATCTCAGGAAGTGCATGCATTCAGCAAAATAAAGGGAGATCACTCTGTCTCTAGTTCAGTTTTAACTGGTGGTTTGGAATTTTTCTCTGAATGTTTGATCTGAGTCCCACACACAAAGCGCTATCAAAGTTCAGAGCGAGTTAGTATGTAGTTCAAGTAGTATTCAAGGACAGATACTGCAGCCATTTATGAATGTAACGTCAAAGGTGAGTTCCTGAAGTGACGCAACGGCATACATAATTGATAGGGCGTATCATATCAATAACGTCACGTCATCTACCAGCCACAGCGTCTGGAAAAGATTGACTTTAATCTTGAAATGTCATGTTAAACGTCGACTTTTTTCGAAAAGTGCATGATGAAAAAAAAAATTAATTGATTAAAGAAACTTCCTCCTCTTTTTTTTTTTGATTCTCAATCCCTGGCCGAAATACTCTTCAGTACGTCATCAATACGAGATATTATCGAATAATCAATGCGCATCTGAGCTCATTCTGGCCTGGAAGTGATAGTTATGGGTTCATGGGCAGCGCCTGCGTTTTTAAGTGAAGTGCTCCAACAACCGAACCTGCTGTCGCAACCAAACTTGTTGTCCACAGTCGCTTTTCCTACATTTTACATACATGGACTCCATGCAGGCGTTGACAACAACTTCCAAGTTAAGCGAGCATTTATTTCGCCGCCACTTTTATTATTTTCTCTCACCTTGACGCACACAAATGTCACGCTCGAGTTTCCTGCACATGTACTGTTGTTTTCTTACCTTTCGCGATATGAAGAAGGAGAAGAAGAAGTTTTTCCGGAGCAGGTCTCTGTGCAGCTCGGCAGCAGTGGGCGGGCGGACTGACACAGAGTGGGATTGTGTAAATGCATCAGCTAATACTGTCCTAAAGTGACCCTTGATTCACTACTGCACGGTCACAGAAAACAAACAGACTGGTGCAAAAGCGAACATGCAACGCCCCCATCATGACTTACTGTACGCAGCATTTAACTCTCAGGGATCGAGATCATTGACAATTAATCAACAACCCTGACTTTATTTTGAAATCCAGTCCATGGAGATACTTCCTACCAGTGACCGGACAAATTATATGTTAGGAGCTTTGATGAGTTTTAGATATTCCACCTTTTCTGGTGTATTGTTTTGACTTTAAACAACTCTTATAACACTGTAGTGAATTAGGGCTACTGTAATGTGTACTATAATACTGCTGTAGAAGCCTTGAGCAGCTCTTTCAGCAGCGATTCTCACAGACACTGTGTAAGAAGGAGCGCTTCCTCAGATCATTCATCCCCACAGACATCAGCTCGTTTAACTGATCAATCACTTTCCACTCACTTTGTTTTTTGTAAATATCCGATTTTTTTTTACAATTCTATTTAACTTTATGCATGTTTGACTGATTCTTTTTCCTTGTACTTGTTGCATCTTGAGTGTTGTAACAAGTAAATTTCCCCGTTGTGGGACAAATAAAGCCTATCAAATCAAATCAAATCAAATCAAATCAAATCAAATCAAATCAAATCAAATCTAATCTAATCTGATGATAAAGTGCAAGTTACAACAATCCTACACTGTACTTAGTGCAGCTGCATCACATCTGCAATGATTTTGGACACTTTAATTCAACTTACACTCACAGCGAACTATCAAACAATCTCGAATGTGTAACCATTTGGCTGTAACTCAGTATCACAATAACATTTTATCCCTTTGTCTGTACATACACAATATTAACATTGCCCCGCAAAGTAAAACTCTAAAGCATCTGTTATTTGGAAATTACTTTCCTGCTATTTCAATTATAAACAAGCACAATTTTGGGTGTACCACATAAACATACACACAAACATTCTGTTTTAATCGTTAATTAAGTTTCTTACCTTCTCGTTGGGTCACCTCTTCTAATATATATTAAAGGTGCACTATGTAGTTTGGGGAAACACATTTTAATTAGAAGAGAAAGATATTCAAAGTATGTGTCATTTCCAGCTTCAAACAGTGTTCTGGTGACCTTATTTTCCTCCGAGAACATCTTGATTAATCAGTTATGAGAAAATAAATGTTTCTGAGTTTGTTTTATTACCTCATTAATGTTCTGGATAACAATATTTGTTTTAAAGTTCTTCCCCAAATGACATAACTTCCCTTTGATAGCCTAAGTACAAGGGTCAGATGTTTTCTATTTCCTAACAAGCTATTATGATGAATTAAAAAGTTAATTAGAAACAGGAAGTTATGATAGAGGTCAGCACAATCCAATTTAAAAGACATTTCAAGCCCATTTGTGGTTTACTGGTGTATTGGATTTTTGTAGTTGATCTATGAACTATTTTTTTGTAAATCACTAGCTGCAAGCGTGTAAGGACTGATGACTTCTACAAACCAGCAGGAGGCTCATTATGGAGCATACAGTATGTCTGTTCTGCCCCTGTGTCTCCATCTGCAGGTTAAAAGGTGAAAAGATGACTAAAACTTCACAGTCCTTTAGTTCAGTTAATGTATAGGTTGATACATGAACTGCAGCGTGGACCACTTGCAGCTTTATTCAATGCAACCGTCAATAATGTCTTTGTGTAGAGGATGTCCCTCATCACCCAAGCCATAGATCAACTCTGACAATTGAAATGATGCAGCATAACGAAACCCTGTCTTATTTTAATCTTTATATTCAATAGTTTTATCAAGTAATGGAAGAATAATGGTTTTGAGCTCCTTCTCATGGTGTTGTATCAGGCTGTGTATTTATAGTTTGTCAGAGCGTACGGTGACATTGACAAATTAGGGTCAAGTTTGTGGAACCCTCTTCTTTTAGCATTAAAAAGAAAGTAACATTATTCTAAAATGAAGACCACAACAGTCTTTACTAGTTTGCTTCTGTGCACGCCATTTTGCCTGCACTCAGATGGAAGTCTTGGTACAGAAATCAGGAGTATCAGGTACGATTACAATAACAGCACCAGGGAAGGCTCAAAGGTATTTATCACACCCGCTGTCATGCAAAGCTGCAAAACAGTTTTATCATGCAGGATTAAGTGAGATGTACAGCAGTGAACATTACAAAGTGGCCTGAGTAAGTGTCAAGAAAAGGTATGCGAGACAGCAAAGGCATTCAATATGTTGAGAACACTGCACAGACTTTGCCAAAATGTTTATCTTAAAATACAGCTCTAATACAGTTTAAAACATACAGCATTTTGACAAATAGAATGTGCTGACGTGTGCTCCTTTACTGCTTCATCCATCTTCATGTTATCACTAATGTATATAATCAAGCTGCTCACTGAGGAGATTTGAACAATGACTGCAGGGATAACAAAGAGGAGAGAGGGTGTTTATTGTAGCAGAAGCAGCACAGCAGGGCTGCACCTGAGACTATTACTATGATGCCCCGTCTAGACGAAGGTCTGCTCTCTGGTTCTGGTACCACTCTGGTCCTGAAAGGCTGAAGCACCCGCTCCCACTGAGTGAGAATGGCCTCACGGGCTCCGGCCCACTTGCCAGGCCCAGTCAGACGGTACTGATAAGGAGTGCAGGGACCCGTTAAAAGCTGCAGTGCCAGTCTGGGGTCCGTCAGGAAGAGCCATGGTATGTTAGGTCGAACCCCCACCTCCTCCGCCAGAGAGTCCAGGTAAGGGATGTAGTCCACCTGGATGGGGTTACGATTACTGCAGGCAAACCTGACGAAAGAAGCAAACACAACACAACCGTTAAACATTGTTTGAAAATGATGGTTAGTTGCAGAGTGGAGTGGATAATGAGCGATCATCACCATGGCTCAACAAGGATTTTACACACTTTAACAGATCTGCAATTGAGCTCTTACCTCTGATGCATGATTACTGTGTCTTTCTCAAGTTCCTTCATCATGGTCTCTTCTGAAGGGAGGGTCGCTAAGCCTGCAGGATAAAAAGAAATCTGTCAACTTAAAATGTACAGAAAAACACATTTTGAACAGTTAACTTAACCCTAATGTTCTGTTTCTCTGTAACAGCTCAAAAAACATAATTCACATCGTTTTATATGCTTGTTAGTTCATGACTCTTACCAACTGTAGAATTATAAATACACATTTGACATTTTACAGAAGACCTATTATGCTTTTTTTTTTTCTCTTTGTTTCAGTGTTTTTAATAGGTTGTTTTGTAAAAAGTCTTAAAGTTAAAAAGGCCAAAGTCTGCACCAACAGAAGCTCCTCTCTGTCACAGAAAAACACTGCTCCGGTTTTAAGCATAGCAGCGGGGCCCATTATTTGCCCTTAGTGTGTCTGTAAATAACAAAAATGATAATAGATCCTGTGTGTGCATACATGATCGCATAAAATTGTTTCAGTGTTGTACTGATTCACTGTAGTTATCCGTTTTAATTAAGGCACTACCTTACTTTCCATTGCAGCATTTGTAGGTCACATCCTTAGTGTGCCGCTTTCACTTAATCATTACATTTAGCTTATTCATTTATCTCATTCTGTAACTGTCACTGACGGCAAACAAAGTCAGCAGAAAGAGCCCTAGGTATTTAACTATGAGCTAAGATTTCCTATTTAACTATCTATTATTGAACAGAACAACATTTTAAATTAAACTAAGGTGAGAATGTTGCATCTTCAAGTTCAGAAATATGTTACAGGCAAGGAGTAAGTGAGGCACCCCTTACATTGAAGCGTATGTACTTGATGAGCTGGAAGTTGTCAGCGTACATTCGGAAGTAGTCCATGATGAGGGAGTTGTGCATGAAGTTGGGGAAGTGCGCAGGAATGGGGAAGTCGCTGAAGCACATCATCTCCTTGGATGTGTTGATGATGACAGAGTGGTAGATGCTGGCCCTGTCTGGCTCTGGATTCTCCTGCAAGAACAGCCAGGAGGTGAGAGAATAATCAACCTTAAATCTCAAAAAAAAAAAGGAAAGAAAAAATCTAGCCTGCACACAGTGTGACCCACCTTAAACCTCCACAGACCACCAATGTCATCGCTGCTTTCGAAGCAGACCGGCTCCAGCCCCTCATCCAGACAGCACTTGATACAGGCCAGACCTGAACTACCTCCTCCTATTATTGCCACTCGACGAGTCATACTTCAGCTCTGTGAGGGATGCAACAGACCACTTAAACATCTCAGGAAGTGCATGCATTCAGCAAAATAAAGGGAGATCACTCTGTCTCTAGTTCAGTTTTAACTGGTGGTTTGGAATTTTTCTCTGAATGTTTGATCTGAGTCCCACACACAAAGCGCTATCAAAGTTCAGAGCGAGTTAGTATGTAGTTCAAGTAGTATTCAAGGACAGATACTGCAGCCATTTATGAATGTAACGTCAAAGGTGAGTTCCTGAAGTGACGCAACGGCATACATAATTGATAGGGCGTATCATATCAATAACGTCACGTCATCTACCAGCCACAGCGTCTGGAAAAGATTGACTTTAATCTTGAAATGTCATGTTAAACGTCGACTTTTTTCGAAAAGTGCATGATGAAAAAAAAAAATTAATTGATTAAAGAAACTTCCTCCTCTTTTTTTTTTGATTCTCAATCCCTGGCCGAAATACTCTTCAGTACGTCATCAATACGAGATATTATCGAATAATCAATGCGCATCTGAGCTCATTCTGGCCTGGAAGTGATAGTTATGGGTTCATGGGCAGCGCCTGCGTTTTTAAGTGAAGTGCTCCAACAACCGAACCTGCTGTCGCAACCAAACTTGTTGTCCACAGTCGCTTTTCCTACATTTTACATACATGGACTCCATGCAGGCGTTGACAACAACTTCCAAGTTAAGCGAGCATTTATTTCGCCGCCACTTTTATTATTTTCTCTCACCTTGACGCACACAAATGTCACGCTCGAGTTTCCTGCACATGTACTGTTGTTTTCTTACCTTTCGCGATATGAAGAAGGAGAAGAAGAAGTTTTTCCGGAGCAGGTCTCTGTGCAGCTCGGCAGCAGTGGGCGGGCGGACTGACACAGAGTGGGATTGTGTAAATGCATCAGCTAATACTGTCCTAAAGTGACCCTTGATTCACTACTGCACGGTCACAGAAAACAAACAGACTGGTGCAAAAGCGAACATGCAACGCCCCCATCATGACTTACTGTACGCAGCATTTAACTCTCAGGGATCGAGATCATTGACAATTAATCAACAACCCTGACTTTATTTTGAAATCCAGTCCATGGAGATACTTCCTACCAGTGACCGGACAAATTATATGTTAGGAGCTTTGATGAGTTTTAGATATTCCACCTTTTCTGGTGTATTGTTTTGACTTTAAACAACTCTTATAACACTGTAGTGAATTAGGGCTACTGTAATGTGTACTATAATACTGCTGTAGAAGCCTTGAGCAGCTCTTTCAGCAGCGATTCTCACAGACACTGTGTAAGAAGGAGCGCTTCCTCAGATCATTCATCCCCACAGACATCAGCTCGTTTAACTGATCAATCACTTTCCACTCACTTTGTTTTTTGTAAATATCCGATTTTTTTTTACAATTCTATTTAACTTTATGCATGTTTGACTGATTCTTTTTCCTTGTACTTGTTGCATCTTGAGTGTTGTAACAAGTAAATTTCCCCGTTGTGGGACAAATAAAGCCTATCAAATCAAATCAAATCAAATCAAATCAAATCAAATCAAATCAAATCAAATCTAATCTAATCTGATGATAAAGTGCAAGTTACAACAATCCTACACTGTACTTAGTGCAGCTGCATCACATCTGCAATGATTTTGGACACTTTAATTCAACTTACACTCACAGCGAACTATCAAACAATCTCGAATGTGTAACCATTTGGCTGTAACTCAGTATCACAATAACATTTTATCCCTTTGTCTGTACATACACAATATTAACATTGCCCCGCAAAGTAAAACTCTAAAGCATCTGTTATTTGGAAATTACTTTCCTGCTATTTCAATTATAAACAAGCACAATTTTGGGTGTACCACATAAACATACACACAAACATTCTGTTTTAATCGTTAATTAAGTTTCTTACCTTCTCGTTGGGTCACCTCTTCTAATATATATTAAAGGTGCACTATGTAGTTTGGGGAAACACATTTTAATTAGAAGAGAAAGATATTCAAAGTATGTGTCATTTCCAGCTTCAAACAGTGTTCTGGTGACCTTATTTTCCTCCGAGAACATCTTGATTAATCAGTTATGAGAAAATAAATGTTTCTGAGTTTGTTTTATTACCTCATTAATGTTCTGGATAACAATATTTGTTTTAAAGTTCTTCCCCAAATGACATAACTTCCCTTTGATAGCCTAAGTACAAGGGTCAGATGTTTTCTATTTCCTAACAAGCTATTATGATGAATTAAAAAGTTAATTAGAAACAGGAAGTTATGATAGAGGTCAGCACAATCCAATTTAAAAGACATTTCAAGCCCATTTGTGGTTTACTGGTGTATTGGATTTTTGTAGTTGATCTATGAACTATTTTTTTGTAAATCACTAGCTGCAAGCGTGTAAGGACTGATGACTTCTACAAACCAGCAGGAGGCTCATTATGGAGCATACAGTATGTCTGTTCTGCCCCTGTGTCTCCATCTGCAGGTTAAAAGGTGAAAAGATGACTAAAACTTCACAGTCCTTTAGTTCAGTTAATGTATAGGTTGATACATGAACTGCAGCGTGGACCACTTGCAGCTTTATTCAATGCAACCGTCAATAATGTCTTTGTGTAGAGGATGTCCCTCATCACCCAAGCCATAGATCAACTCTGACAATTGAAATGATGCAGCATAACGAAACCCTGTCTTATTTTAATCTTTATATTCAATAGTTTTATCAAGTAATGGAAGAATAATGGTTTTGAGCTCCTTCTCATGGTGTTGTATCAGGCTGTGTATTTATAGTTTGTCAGAGCGTACGGTGACATTGACAAATTAGGGTCAAGTTTGTGGAACCCTCTTCTTTTAGCATTAAAAAGAAAGTAACATTATTCTAAAATGAAGACCACAACAGTCTTTACTAGTTTGCTTCTGTGCACGCCATTTTGCCTGCACTCAGATGGAAGTCTTGGTACAGAAATCAGGAGTATCAGGTACGATTACAATAACAGCACCAGGGAAGGCTCAAAGGTATTTTATCACACCCGCTGTCATGCAAAGCTGCAAAACAGTTTTATCATGCAGGATTAAGTGAGATGTACAGCAGTGAACATTACAAAGTGGCCTGAGTAAGTGTCAAGAAAAGGTATGCGAGACAGCAAAGGCATTCAATATGTTGAGAACACTGCACAGACTTTGCCAAAATGTTTATCTTAAAATACAGCTCTAATACAGTTTAAAACATACAGCATTTTGACAAATAGAATGTGCTGACGTGTGCTCCTTTACTGCTTCATCCATCTTCATGTTATCACTAATGTATATAATCAAGCTGCTCACTGAGGAGATTTGAACAATGACTGCAGGGATAACAAAGAGGAGAGAGGGTGTTTATTGTAGCAGAAGCAGCACAGCAGGGCTGCACCTGAGACTATTACTATGATGCCCCGTCTAGACGAAGGTCTGCTCTCTGGTTCTGGTACCACTCTGGTCCTGAAAGGCTGAAGCACCCGCTCCCACTGAGTGAGAATGGCCTCACGGGCTCCGGCCCACTTGCCAGGCCCAGTCAGACGGTACTGATAAGGAGTGCAGGGACCCGTTAAAAGCTGCAGTGCCAGTCTGGGGTCCGTCAGGAAGAGCCATGGTATGTTAGGTCGAACCCCCACCTCCTCCGCCAGAGAGTCCAGGTAAGGGATGTAGTCCACCTGGATGGGGTTACGATTACTGCAGGCAAACCTGACGAAAGAAGCAAACACAACACAACCGTTAAACATTGTTTGAAAATGATGGTTAGTTGCAGAGTGGAGTGGATAATGAGCGATCATCACCATGGCTCAACAAGGATTTTACACACTTTAACAGATCTGCAATTGAGCTCTTACCTCTGATGCATGATTACTGTGTCTTTCTCAAGTTCCTTCATCATGGTCTCTTCTGAAGGGAGGGTCGCTAAGCCTGCAGGATAAAAAGAAATCTGTCAACTTAAAATGTACAGAAAAACACATTTTGAACAGTTAACTTAACCCTAATGTTCTGTTTCTCTGTAACAGCTCAAAAAACATAATTCACATCGTTTTATATGCTTGTTAGTTCATGACTCTTACCAACTGTAGAATTATAAATACACATTTGACATTTTACAGAAGACCTATTATGCTTTTTTTTTTTCTCTTTGTTTCAGTGTTTTTAATAGGTTGTTTTGTAAAAAGTCTTAAAGTTAAAAAGGCCAAAGTCTGCACCAACAGAAGCTCCTCTCTGTCACAGAAAAACACTGCTCCGGTTTTAAGCATAGCAGCGGGGCCCATTATTTGCCCTTAGTGTGTCTGTAAATAACAAAAATGATAATAGATCCTGTGTGTGCATACATGATCGCATAAAATTGTTTCAGTGTTGTACTGATTCACTGTAGTTATCCGTTTTAATTAAGGCACTACCTTACTTTCCATTGCAGCATTTGTAGGTCACATCCTTAGTGTGCCGCTTTCACTTAATCATTACATTTAGCTTATTCATTTATCTCATTCTGTAACTGTCACTGACGGCAAACAAAGTCAGCAGAAAGAGCCCTAGGTATTTAACTATGAGCTAAGATTCAAGTTTACCTTTAAACACTCTTGCAGCCCAGCGGGCCTGCATCTCTGCCAGAGGGTTGACGGCCCCTAAGCCGTGAATGAAGCCCACCACCGCCAGCATAGGCTGTTTCAGTGCAGGAGGGAACACGTGCTTGTAGAGACGCAGCCTGTAACCACATTTAGCCTGCAGAGCTGCGGGCAGGAAGGGGAAGCTGTAGTTGTACCCTGTGGCAAACACCACAACATCCACCTGTACAACACACACATAAAGCTTAAAGATTAGATGACTGCAAACATGTCATGATGAATACTGTGTGCAGAAAGCAAAAAGGAAGGAGGGTCCCAAAATGGATGTTGCCACATTTTATTAGATGACAGACAAATGTTGATCCACACTCGAAGAATAGCACTAATACACACCTTGTCTATAACACTCCCATCGACAAACACCACACTGGACCCACAGAACTCCTTCACGTTTGGTTTCATCTGAACACGTCCTGAGATGATTCGATTTGGCAGGTCGTCATTCACGAGAGGGATCTGTGCAAAAAAACTGTCAGAAGGACAACAGAGCTGTTAGAAACACTGTCTCAGAGGCACAGAAACACTCCCAGTGCATACTTAGTGACTCCAAAGACATGCCTAATATGTGAAGAGACTCTTAAGTGGTGAACTTGGCAAATATGTATACATAAGACCACAACAGAGTCTGCACACACAGACCGAAAATCTAGCAATATTTTCTGCAAAAGCCATTTTTTTAACACTTTCCTCTGCCGCCATCTGCAGGACAAACTACACATTTCAACCCCTCCAGTAAGGCTTCACACATTACACAAGTCCTCAGTATGTGTTCTGCCTTACTCATATTGTGGGGTGTCATGATCATTGCAGTCTGAGGCACTACTAGATAACATGTATACTTTTAAGCCACAATCACTGAGCTGAATACTGTCCACACAATGAAGTAAAGATGCTTCTCTAAATGATTTTGTTACCCATGTTTTGGTTTCAGGCCATATAGTTTGTGGTCCATTGCTTTGTTAAGGTGCTTCTCCAACATCATGTTGCTCCAAGAGGGGAGGAGCCTCCCTATCATCAGATTCATCCGAGAAGTCCCAATGAGGTCAGCTGGGAGCCCGCCCTGTCCTACGCGGCTGACAACCCACGCTCCGCTCCTGCTGCTGAGGTACACCTGCAGGTCAGATCAGAGCAGAGAGGGTTAAGAATCATGTGCTCTGTTTTAGGATCACACTGACCACAGTCGAAGGCAGCAGATCTTTTAATATCAAGCAACACTAAAAGTACAGACATGTAGTTTAGTCGTGTACCTTCTCAGCAACTCTGCTGATCTCCACAGCAATATCACCTCCGCAGTTCCCAATCCCAACCACCACCACTCTTTTCCCCTGCAGGCCCTCAGAGTTGCGGTAATGCCAGCTGTGGAAATATCTGCCTTCAAAGCTCTCTATGCCTGAGGAAAGGGAAATCAAAGAATAATCAGTCAGTCACTGTGCTGAATTCAGTCAGGGAGCTTGGTAAGCATTCATTTTCCTTATTCTTCAATATGTTGGTAGTTTACATAGAAAATTGCCATCCCTTTGAAATATCCGTCTAGTTATGCTCTAAGACCTGTATTTGATCAGTAGATCTGTTGCAGGACAGTGTCTTATTTCTTTGTGGGGCCAATGAAAAAATAACGAAAATGTTTCTGGTACCTGGGAAGTCTTTGAGAGGAAGGTGAGGCTGGGTGAAGTGTCCGGTACAAACCATCACTGCATCAAAAACACGAGTCTCCCTCTGACCGTCTCTGCTCTCCGTCTCCACCTCCCACTGGCCTGTCGAGGCATAATCCAGGGTCTGCCTCACACTGACCACGGTAGTCTGACACACACACACACACACACACACACACACACACACACACACACACACACACACATACACAAATAGTACTGAATATCCTCCATTGATATGGACATTTATCTTTTACATTCATTGGTAATACTGTTCGTCCCCCTGCTGCTTGTATAAACAGTAACATTTGATAAATGGTTTGTAATGTACAGTGGCAGATTCAGGATGTTTGAGGGGCAGTGGCAACAAAAACAGAAAGGGCATCCCCTATAAACCCACTCACAGAAAGTATATTTATAGTGAAGAGAGGGCACTTGATCATGCTTTGTCCACTGCAAGGGGCAACCTTATAAGGCCCTTTTTCCTGTTTTATTTAGATAGGGTCTGAGTCTACCAGCGCTAATGTACTTGTAGGCAGCTACATGGATGATGTGATGATGCTGTGTTAGTCATGTCAACATTTAAACACCAAAACAGAAAACACTTCATGTTTGGGTGACACTGTCCTCAAAAGCATCCAGTGACATTGGTACATTCAAAAAAAAACAGTACAGGACTCAAATTTAATGTCCATAATCAGAATCGATTGTTATACATTTCTTGCAGAGTTGCATCACTTTTGACTATTGTTACCTCTTCAATTAAAGCCTAAGCCCACTGACCTGGAGCTGTATGTGCTGCAGCAGTTTGAAGGCCTGAGCGTAGAGGCGCATATACTGCAGCACCTCAGAGTGGTGCATGTTGTTGGGGAGCTCAGCTGGCGGAGGGAAGTCACTGAAGGCCATCATCTCTTTGGAGCTGTTGATGACCACCGACTGATAGATGTTGGTACGTCCAGGCTCGGGCTTCTCCTAGAGAAGGGCAATATAAAGACAGTTTTATTTACTTTGCTACTGTGTCTGCAATAAAGTGTCACAACTAATAAATGATAATACTGGTGCCGTAGTATGAATAGTATTACACGTCTCCTGGGTGCTTTTGTAAAAAAAAAGGGAATCCCTCACCTTAAATCTCCATAGACCCCCAATGTCATGGCTGCTCTCAAAGCAGGTGGGCTCCAGACCTTCATCCAAACAGGCCTTGATGCTGGTCAGTCCAGAAATCCCTGCACCGATCACTGCCACCTTCATAACCATCCTGGGGAGGCTGTCAATCTGACAACAGTGGGGACTGTGGCCTGATATAGAGGCCGGAACTGGAGCTAGGAGAGAGGTAAAAGATGAAATGGGTGCGTTGTTTTGTTGTGTGATGTGACTACCTTTCACACCCATTGTTTGTAAGTCATTGATTCGCATGTAAATGATGGCTCTTCAGTGCTTGAATCAATCAAGGATAATTATATTGATTTGGATTCGAGATACATAAGCACTCAACTCCATCCGAAATAAAGCTTTAGAGACCTTTTTGCATGAGAGGTTTTGCACAGCTGTAAATTATTACAGCAATTACCAAAGTGCATTGCATTTATTACCTATCAACCCTCCCCTCGATAAGTCAAAATATCTTTAGTGAAATAGGTCTGTAAACTCTCGATCATATGGGAACAATAAAGAATGGAAGTGCTCTCATGCTGGCAGAGCTATCAAGATTCGGATTAGCAAGAATTTTTCAGGAAGGGAAATTAAAAGCGACTTCTGGGTTTGAGTGGAAGTTGCAGTTTCTGAATAACAATCAGCAGATGGTGAAATTAAAAGGTCGGGTTTTTGTATATTAAATATTATAATTTTTAATACTAACGAGACCCTAATCTCAATTCTCTTAAGGTCATAAGATAGAAGTCAGAACTTAGATAGAAGTCAGAACACCAACTCTGATTCTCACGTGTGTGGATCCAGCTGTATGAAGACGTTCAGCGTGTTTTGTCTGGGAGTCAGGAGGTCCTGAAGTTTGGTTTCCTTGAGAGTTGGACTACGGCACGGCACGTCGGTCCAACAGCCAGAGGGAAGGCCGGTACTCTGCTGACTCTGACTGAACTCAGCAGGGTTTTCGCATTGGGAGCAGCGGGGGGTTAGGACAATTCCAAGGGGCCCCAAAGAATAGGTAAAAAACAAAAACAAAAAAAACTAATATGAAATTATTAAACCATCATCATTGAGTATATTTCAAATCTAATAACACAATTACTGATCTCTTTGTTTTTACTTGTTTTTGGCAGTAAAAGTTAAATATCCCCATTGACCAAAATGTAAACATCCATATTGACCCACCACCCCCCTGTATCTGCATGAAATGGTTTGGTCCTGCTTTAGCGCACTCATCAGTGATGGTGTTTAGTTGCAGTCAGTCAATGCGCCAGAACTACAGTGATCACAATGTTGCCTAAATCAAAATCTGGTTATCAAAAAAGGAAAGAGAGGAAAAACAAGGAAAGGGTGTCAATCTGTAACCCAGGTTTTTTTTTGTTTGTTTGTTTTTTTTGTTTTTTTTACCAAGAAAGGTGGGTAGCATTCAGTCTGTGAGTGGCTTAATGTCCATAGTGAAATAAGCTAGCTAGCTACAGACTAGTGTTAGCCTACATTTCATCAACATTTAATTAGCGCAGGGAAACATTTAGCAAGATATTCATATTAGATCATTGTCCCTGCTCCTTTTAGCAGACTTACCAACAGATGAGTCAGCAGCAGCCCAGTCTCCCCATAACTGTCCCAGTGAAAAAGGTGAGCAACACTGTGTTCAATGACATAATAATGATAATAATAATAATAATAATAATAATAATAATAATAATAATAATAATGACATGCCAGTTAGCATCATTGCAGGTTATCTGTGGGGATTTCTCTGTCTCTCTTGCTCTTTTTACCATTACAAAAAAGAAAATGAAAAATGTATTAATGATAGAAATTCAAACATAACGATCAATGAGGCAGAGTATAATTAAAATGAACATGTTGTTAGAACAGATACGTCAAGTGCATCATCAGCTACAGCAGCAGCTGTCTGTCAGCCCCCTATGAAATAGAAATAGCCTATAATCCATATTTATTTCAGAATGATTTTAATGTATTTAAAACAGTTTTGAAATAAAAAGAGCATATGCATGTTTATATATGATATAGTTCAAATTCAGCTATCACTAAAATAGAATGTTTGGTCAGTAGTTTGGGACTCTCACCTTCCTGCTTTGCAGTAGGAACAGAGGAGAACATTTCTGGTGCATGCAGACTGTGTGTACAACTCTCAGTACAATCAGAGAAATGTTTATATTTTCTGAAAATCAGAAGATTAAATCGCAACGACCATATAGCCTCATATATGTTTTTTTTCACCCTAAACCCATAGCCACCACCTGTGAGTCTACAGTTGTGGAGATAAATTAGACCTGCATGCAGGACTACAAGGTTCTTTTCACAAATATGGGAATGATAGTCAAAAATATCATTAAAATGCATAGTTTTATATAAAACAGCATCACATTTTTTCGCCGGCCTATACAAGGCTTAAAAGTCGAATTTTTGTCTTTGTGAAAAGATGCGACATGATTATGATCACTTATCATTCAAAAAGAATTAAAACATGATGAAGGCATAAAACACTTGAGTATACAATACACAGTAGTTGTTTTATGTGTAAACACCAAGGACCATGCTGGAAATAAGTTGTACACTTTTGCAAGTTATCCTTTTGGATTACCGTTTTATGTCTTTTGATCCAGAAATAAATCAATCAAAAAAAGAAAGTAGGGCCAAGGACTTATACATATTCCTTCTTGTCCTATCTTAACAAAACATGTCAGAGACATTTTACTGGTAAATAACAAAGTGTTAAATAAAAAGAGGAATGATCTGAACGTCTGTCACCATCACCATCTGGTTTCTCCCCAAACCAAGCGCATTAAGCCATACATTTTTTATCTCAGCTTAATAATAACATAGAGAAACGTGGGAAAGATCTATTGTATGACCATATTATGCTATTTGGGAATCTGCTAAAATTAAAAAGATGAGATTGTAGTTTAATAATTATTCAGAATGTATTGGAATTTGGATGAGTATAGAGACTGCTGTGGGACTGGAATGTCACAGACACAAAAACACCGGTCACACAGATTAGGTTTCCCACCTAGCCTTCCCCCACTGGAGAATGTTTCAGAGGGAGAGAGATGTAGATCGGTAAGGCACATTTAATCACAACATCTGTGTTAGAAACAGTTCTCATTTCTTCTGATGTGGAGAGAGAGAAGACTATTGTGCTTGACCCTGTTTGACCTGAGAAAAAGGAGTTCATCTTCTTTTGTGTGTGTGTGTGTGTGTGTGTGTGTGTGTGTGTGGTGTGGGGGGGGGGGGGGGGGGGGGGCCCTGTAGGTCAATTGTTCCATTGATCGAATTTCTTCTACAATGTCCAGCCAGTGGCCCAGTCCAGGTGGGTCAGTTTTCAAACAACTTCTTGTAATGGCCTTCTTAGCCGCAAGAGATAGGATCTTGATATATATATATATATCCTCTTTACCTATTACATCGTCTGGTATCAGTCCCAGATATATATACCGGGGCTCATTTGGGATATTATATCCAAAAATTTCAGCCATGGCTCTCAGAACCCCCTCCCAAAATGAACGTATTTTCGCACATGACCAAAATATATGAGAGTGGTTGGCGTTCAGTTGCCCACATTGTCTCCAACAGTATTGTTGTTGACCTAGTTGTTTACTTTTAATTTGGGGTGTAATAAAAAAACGTGTTACATTTCTCCGACCAAACTCCCTCCATCTTTTAGAGCTTGTTGATGTTTGTTGGGTCTTAAATATGGACTGCCAATCACTCTCAGACAACTCAATGTTAAATTCTTTTTCCCATTTCACTTTTATATACACTGTATTTCTTCCCTGTTGCTTCAAAAAACCTTTGTACAGTTGAGGGAGTTTGCTTGTACGCACTTGTTAGCACCTCAGTCACATCATTCCCTTCCAATGAGATTTCCTTCTTAATTTCTATCTCGTAGAAGTGTCTTAATTGAAGATATCTGTATAGATCTCCATTTTCCAATCCAAACTCATTTTTAAGTTGTCATAATGATTTAAAATGTTGCTTGTCTACAAGTGTACATGTCACTGTCATTCCTTTGTTGCTCCACTTTTCTGAGGTCTTGTCTGATGTTCCTGGTCTGAACCTGGAGGTGTGAGAAGGCCAAATCAACAGCTTACAGTCTCCTGCTAACTTATATTTTTAACCACATCGTACCATATTTCGAATGTTTCTCTCATAATCGAGTTTTCACTTTTAAGAAAAAGATCCATATGTATATCCATATGAAGATCCATATGTTCTTTTTCACTTAACCTTGACTATGGAGGGGCCCGACCCAGGCCCTGAACAGGACCTCTTTAAGATGCAGAGACGGAAGGGCTTGTGTTCCTTCAGTATTTTCAAGACCAGATAAATTCTGTGTTGCATATAAAACCAAAATTATGAATATTAATAGTTAACCAGTGACGTTTGGAATGGCGAAATTTGATTGGCTGTTTGAATTAGAAACTAAACTAAACTGAAGCCACTGGACCTTGGAGCAACACAGTCTTCTGACCTACACTTAGTCAGTTAAACTTTGTAGAAAGTTAAGATCCTAAGTTCTTTAGTGTATATGATTTAAGATCATCAGTAAACAGATAAACAAAGACTTTTGGATTCCAGACTTTTATTTTCTGACTGGTGTTGAGTGCAAAGAACTTTGAGGTCCTAAGCTAGTTAGTCAGCGTCGCTGCACTCACAATTTCAATTATATACAGTACAATGCTATTTGGATTAGTGCCTAGTTTGTAGGTGTGTAACTAAATTAGTCAGATAAATGTTGTAAAATAAAAAAGAATAATATTTCACTCAAAAGTGAAGATAGCATGAAAAGAAAAAGTACAAGTATCTCAAATTTGTACTTGAGTAAATGTAAATCACATCTCACCACAGTCTCTCTCACCAACAGAGAGACACATACAACAACACACCCTTCAAGTGCCAACTGCACAAAAACCAACATTAAATTGAATCAGCCTGACCTCTTTCTCACAGGCAGAGATGAGCAATGGACTAAAACACCAGCACTCTAACACTCTTTAAACAGGTTTTCACACTCAGACAGGCCCGATTGATGATTTACCCACTGTGAGACCTCAAAACCAGTGAGGAGATAAATTACCATGAACTTTTTTAGAAAGTGAACCATGACTGTCAGATCTATCTATCTATCTATCTATCTATCTATCTATCTATCTATCTATCTATGTTTTTATGGCCACAAATGACAAAACCAACTGCTTTCTAGATCTTTAATATAAATATGAGTTTGAATATAAACAAAGCTGATGCTGAACTTGATGATCATTTGTTGAACAGGAAGCCCTGTGTCAGTGTCTCTGTTGCTCTGCAATGCAAGCCTTCCCTTGTTTTTTAGGGGAAGGTTTTTATTTTAGTATTCATTGGCTTGATGCTTCAGATTATCAAACAATTGTACCATGTCATCTTTAGAGAAAAAACTCTCAACTACTGACTCTGACTACAATGACATTCAAGCCCCGTATGATGCAGTGAGACACAAAGCGCCCACATTTTTTTTCCGGACAAACTTCAGCTAGATTCTGAAGCTGCCAGCAGGTGGAGTCATCGATCAATGATCCAGCCTGGAGAGGGAGTCATGTTTCCATTACGCTCAGTCAGAGACGTTCTACTATTGGCTCAGTCCAAAAAGCCTTTGCCTCGCAGAGCATCATACAAGTCTGTCAAACTGTTGATAGCACACCTAGAACTGCAAACAAGGTCAACTGAAGAAGTAGTCCATGATGAGGGAGTTGTGCATGAAGTTGGGGAAGTGTGCAGGAATGGGGAAGTCACTGAAGCACATCATCTCCTTGGAGGAGTTGATGATGACAGAGTGGTAGATGCTGGCCCTGTCTGGCTCTGGATTCTCCTGCAAGAACAGCCAGGAGGTGAGAAAAATAATCAACCCTAAATCTCACAAAAAAGATAGAAAGAAAGTCTAGCCTGCACACAGTGCGACCCACCTTAAACCTCCACAGACCACCAATGTCATCGCTGCTTTCGAAGCAGACCGGCTCCAGCCCCTCATCCAGACAGCACTTGATACAGGCCAGACCTGAACTACCTCCTCCAACTATTGCCACTCGACGAGTCATACTTCAGCTCTGCGAGGGATGAAACAGATCACTCTGATTTTATGTGTCTTAACAAGACGATGAACATATCAGGAAGTGCATGCATGCAGCAAAATAAAGGGAGATCATTCTGTCTCTAGTTTAGTTTTAACTGGTGGTTTGGACATTTCTCTGAATGTTTACACTGAGCCACACTCACAAAGCACTATCAAAGTTCAGGGAGAGTTAATATGTAACCCAAGTGCGTATTAAAGGACACATACTGTAGCCATTTATGGTAACAGCAAAGGTATGTTTGCAACGTTTCTTGTAACCGAATAATCACAATTGTGGCCAAGTGTTAGTACAGTTTATATCGTAATCAGAGAATGACATTTACAGTGATATTGTGTGTTTGTATGTCCAATATCCTTGATTAGGCCTACATTTGGAAACTAGACTGTTATTAACATGATTTACGGAGCTTATGTATAAAATAAAGAATTGATCTCTATAGTGATTATTCTTATGACTGTATATTATTTTACCTGCTCTGTGCCCTAGATTATAACCAACCATGTCCTTTTTAGTTGAAATACCTATAAAGGGCCAATAAAACTAATAAAAGGAAATATTTCACCTGCCAAAAAGTGATTACAGCCCATATCTTGTGACTGAAAGGTTGTTCATGAAAAAAAGAATATAAACGTATATATTCAGGTTTTATAATATCTTTTATATGGCTTCCATTTTAAACTACTCTTCTACTTAATTCTGTAGACACAGACACACATCTCTTATATACATTCACTCACTCACACACACGCTTTTTCCGTGATAGATCCAACTCTGTTTGAGTAGAGGTGTCAAGGGGCAGAAGTGACTGTTTTCTGTATTTAATTTTGTTGCGTGCTGTGTTTTTAATTATTTTACATGAGGTTGTTTTTATTGCATGGCTTTAATATCAGTTGGTTTGTCTGTACTCCCCCTTACCTCACTTGATTGGTTGATGACCTGCACCTGGAGATCTGCTTCAATATGTTACAGGCACTGGCAACCACCAATTGGGCTCCAGTGAATGGCACAAAGGACCAATAGCATGGGCTGACAGGAGGGACCAAGCACCTGTCAGTAAAGTTAAAAGATGAGGAGACTGGGACAGAACAGCAGAGTGAAGAAATAGAGTAAGCAGAGGAAAACAAGGGGAGAAGAAGCAGAAGCATGAGGAGACCTGCATGCTAAAGATGGCCGTGTACCAAGTGGAAAAGAAGAAAAAGACATACCAGCTCATTATAACACCTTTTCAACTACATTGGACTGCAGGTTTTTAGACTTTTTAATCTGGATTTTGAGATGTTTGGCACTAATTCCACTGTATTCTTTTAACCATTTGAAAAATATTTTTAAAATTTTGAATAAATGCATGTTTGACTGATTCTTCTTCTTTTCCTTGTACTTGTACCATCTTGAGTGTTGTTACAAGTACATTTCCCTGTTGTGGGATGAATAAAAGCCAGTTTAATCTAATGATAAAGTGCAAATCACAGCAATCCTACACTGTACTTACAACAGCTGCATCACATAAAACTTATTAAACATTAAACTTACACTCACTCAAACAGTCTTCAATGTTCAACCATTTGGCTGTAACTGAATATCACAACAGCATCTATTTGTCTGTACATTTACAGTATTAACATTCCCCACAAAGTAAAACTCTGAAGCATCTAACTGTTATTTGGAAATTTCTTTCCTGTTGTTTCAGTAAAAAAAAACCCCACAATTTTGGGTGTACCACATTAACATACATGCAAACATTCGGTTTTAATCATTACGTTTCTCACCTTCTCCTTGGGTCAAGCCTTCTATCATATATTAAAGGTGCACTTTGTAGTTTTAGCAAAAACATTTTAATAAGAAGAGAAAGATCTTTGACGTTTTTTAAATATCTAAACAAACCCTATAAACAAACTCTCTATTTTCAAAACTGAATAAACAAACTGACCTGTTTCTGTGCACTCAAGCCATTTTGTCTAAACTCCTCTGCACTCACATGGAGGTCTTTGTACAGAAATCAGGAGTATCAGTTACGATTACCTGAGAAGGCTCAAAGGTATTTTATCACACACATGCACAGCTGGAGGACAGTTTTATCATGCAGGATAACGTCTGATTGGACGAGTGGTATGTACAGGCCTGAGTGTCAAGAAAAGGTATGCGAGACAGCGGGAAGCAAAGGCATTCAGTGTGTTGAACACTGCACAGACTTTACCAAAATGTTTATTTTAAAATCCAGTTCTCATTCACATAGGTACAGTCTAAAACATACAGCATGTTGACAAATAGAATGTGCTGAGGTGTGCTCCTTTACTGCTTCATCCATCTTCATGTTATCACTAATGTATATAATCAAGCTGCTCACTGAAGAGATCTGAAAAATGACTGCAGGGATAACAAAGATCCCTGCAGGTGTTTATTGTAGCAGAAGCAGCACAGCAGGGCTGCACCTGAGACCATTACTATAATGCCCCGTCTAGACAAAGGTCTGCTCTCTGGTTCTGGTACCACTCTGGTCCTGAAAGGCTGAAGCACCCGCTCCCACTGAGTGAGGATGGCCTCACGGGCTCCGGCCCACTTGCCAGGCCCAGTCAGACGGTACTGATAAGGAGTGCAGGGACCCGTTAAAAGCTGCAGTGCCAGTCTGGGGTCCGTCAGTAAGAGCCACGGTATGTTAGGTCGAACCCCCACCTCCTCCGCCAGAGAGTCCAGGTAAGGGATGTAGTCCACCTGGATGGGGTTAAGCTCAGTGCAGGCAAACCTGATGAGAGAAGCAAACAAAACACAACTGTTTACCATCGTTTGAAAATGATGGTTAGTTGCAGCCCGAGCGGCGTGGATTATTAGTGATTATCACCATGGCTCTTGCACACTTCAACAGCTCTGCAGTTGAGCCCTTACCTCTGATGCATGATTACTGTGTCTTTCTCAAGTTCCTTTATCATGGTCTCTTCTGATGGGAGGGTTGCTAAGCCTGCAGGATAAAAAGAAATCTGTCAACTTAAAATGTACAGAACAACATTTTTAACCGTTATCTTAACCCTAATGTTCTGTTTCTCTTTACCAGTTTACATAATTCACATCGTTTTAGCTGCTTGTTATTTCATGACTCTTACCAATTGTCGAATTATGAATACACATTGCCTATTATGCTTTTGTTTTTTTCCTTTGTTTCAGTGTTTTATTTGTAAAAGGTCTTGAAAGTTAAAAAGGCCAGCGTCTGCACCAACAGAAAATCCTCTCCCCCACAGAAAACACTGCTCCTGATGGACCTCGTCAGTAATCCCACTTTTAAGTGTGTGACCTTTCGACATGTCAATACGTTGCTATGGCCGAGTAGACCGGAGACACAGTGAGTGGTGCTGGTGTGTCAGACAGGAGGAATACAGTGCTGCAGCACTGGACAAAAAGGGAGAACTGGTGTGTTTTTTGAGCATTAAACCATGTAAACCTATTCTTGTTGTAGCCAAAACAGAATTATGAATATGAAAATTAGCATTATGTCTCCTTTTAAAATGATCAAAAGTCTGCTGCAGAATATGACTCATTTGTCCTGGTTGGGATCAAAGTTGTAAAACATGTCTAAAGGCGTTTTAAGCATAGTAGCGGGGCCCATTATTTGCCCTTAGTGTGTCTGTAAATAACAAAAATGATAATAGATCCTGTGTGTGCATACATGATCTTCCATTGGACACAACCTAACATTCCATTGAAGCATTTATAGGTTACATCCCTGGTGTGCTGCTTTCACTTAACTACATTTAGCTCATTAATTTATCTTGTTCTGTAAATGCACACTGACGGCAAACAAAGTCAGCAGAGAGAGCCCTAGGTATTAAACTATGAATTAAGATTCAAGTTTACCTTTAAACACTCTTGTAGCCCAGCGGGCCTGCATCTCGGCCAGAGGGTTGACGGCCCCAAAGCCGCGGATGAAGCCCACCACCGCCAGCGTAGGCTTTGTCAGTGCAGGAGGGAACACGTGCTTGTAGAGACGCAGCCTGTAACCACATTTAGCCTGCAGAGCTGCGGGCAGGAAGGGGAAGCTGTAGTTGTACCCTGTGGCAAACACCACAACATCCACCTACACAACACACACACAAAGCTTAAAGATTAGACTACAAACATTTAGTTACATTGTGATTATTTATCCATGATGAATAGGCCTACTGTGTGCAGAAAGCAAAAAAGAACCCTTACCCTAACCCTAAAATGGATGTTGCCACATTTTATTAGATGACAGACAAATGTTGATCCACACTCTAAGAATAGCACTAATACACACCTTGTCTATAACGCTCCCATCGACAAACACCACACTGGACCCACAGAACTCCTTCACATTTGGTTTCATCTGAACACGACCTGAGATGATTCGATTTGGCAGGTCGTCATTCACGAGAGGCATCTGTGCAAAAAAACTGTCAAAAGGACAACAGAGCTGTTATAAACACTGCACTGCAAGTCTGCACACTGGTCTAAAATAAAGCAACATTTTCTGGGTAAGCCATGTTGTATTAAGACTTTAACACTTTCCTCTGCCGCCATCTGTAGGACAAACTTTAATTTTCAACCCCTCCAGTAAGGCTTCACACATTACAAAGTCATCAGTATGTTACACAGTCTACCTTACTCATATTATGGGATGTCATGAACATTGCAATCTGAGGCACTACTAGATAAGATTTAGACTGAGCTGAATGCTGTCCACACAATCAAGATACTTCTCTAAATGATTTTGTTACCCATGTTTTGGTTTCAGGCCATATAGTTTGTGGTCAAAAGCTTTGTTAAGTTTCTTCTCCAACATCATGTTGCTCCAAGAGGGGAGGAGCCTCTCCATGAACAGATTCATCCGAGAAGTCCCAATAAGGTCAGCTGGGATCCCCCCCTGTCCTACGCGGCTGACAACCCACGCTCCGCTCCTGCTGCTGAGGTACACCTGCAGGTCAGATCAGAGCAGAGAGGGTTAAGAATCATGTGCTCTGCTTTAGGATCATACTGACCACAGTCGAAGGCAGCAGATCTTTTAATATCAAGCAACACTAAAAGTACAGACATGTAGTTTAGTCGTGTACCTTCTCAGCAACTCTACTGATCTCCACAGCAATATCACCTCCAGAGTTCCCAATCCCAACCACCACCACTCTTTTCCCCTGCAGGCCCTCAGAGTTGCGGTAATGCCAGCTGTGGAAATATCTGCCTTCAAAGCTCTCTATGCCTGAGGAAAGGGAAATCAAAGAATAATCAGTCAGTCATTGTGCTTTATTGAGTCAGGGAGCTTGGTAAGCATTCATTTTCCTTATTCTTCAATATGTTGGTAGTTTATTATATTTACATAGAAAGTTGCTGTCTATTTGAAATATCTGTCTAGTTATGTTTTCAGACTACACAGCAACCTGTATTTGATCAGGAGATGTTCAAGAAAAAATGTTTCTGGTACCTGGGAAGTCTTTGAGAGGCATGTGAGGATGGGTGAAGTGTCCGGTACAAACTATCACTGCATCAAAAACACGAGTCTCCCTCTGACCGTCTTTGCTCTCCGTTTCCACCTCCCACTGGCCTGTCGAAGCATAATCCAGGGTCTGCCTCACACTGACCACTGCAGTCTGACACACATATACACAAATAGTGCTGAATATCCTCAGGATGTTTGAGGGGCAACACAAATAGAAAAGGCACTAGCTGTATGTGGGAGGGCATCAGCATGCAGAAAGTATATTTATAATAAAGAGATGACACTTGATGCTTTGTCCACTGGAAAGGCAACCCTATAGGGCACTTTATCCTGGATGGGGGGTGTGATGATGCTGTGATACGCATGTAAACATTTAAACACCAAAACAATAATTACAGAAAATATTGATTAATTAGTTGTGTACATTTTCTTTATGTTTGGGTGACACTGCCCTCAAAAGCAACCAGTGACATCGGTACATTCAAATAAAAAAGTACAGGACCGAAATTTAATGTCCATACCCAGAATCCAAGTTATATCTTCATTGCAGAGTTGCCCTATTTTTGACAGCTTATAATTGTGGTGAGTGTCGGTAGAGGCCTGTTGGGCTTTACTCCATATGGAGCTTATCGTTACCTCTTCAATTAAACCCAAAGGCCACTGACCTGGAGCTGTATGTGCTGCAGCAGTTTGAAGGCCTGAGCATAGAGGCGCATATACTGCAGCACCTCAGAGTGGTGCATGTTGTTGGGGAGCTCAGCTGGAGGAGGGAAGTCACTGAAGGCCATGATCTCTTTGGAGCTGTTGATGACCACCGACTGATAGATGTTGGTACGTCCAGGCTCGGGCTTCTCCTAGAGAAGGGCAATATAAAGACAGACAGTTTTATTTATTTCACTTTGCTACTGTGTCTGCAATAAAGTGTCACAACTAATAAATGTTAATACTGGTGCCACAGTATAAATAGTATTACACATCTCCTGGGTGTGTTTGTTAAAAAGGCATCATCACTCACCTTAAGTCTCCATAGACCTCCAATGTCATGGCTGCTCTCAAAGCAGGTGGGCTCCAGACCTTCATCCAAACAGGCCTTGATGCTGGTCAGTCCAGAAATCCCTGCACCGATCACTGCCACCTTCATAACCATCCTGGAGACGAACAGTTGGGGACTGGTCTGATATAGAGGCTGGAACTGGAGCAAGAAGAGATGAAATGTGTGTGTTTTGTTGTGTGATGTGATGCATTTCAAACTTGACTGTGTGACTTTCACACCCATTGTTTGTAATCCATTGATTTGCGTGTAAATGATGGCTTTTCAGTGCTTGAATCAATCAAGGATAAATATATTAATTTGGATTTGAGACACATGAGAACTTAAAGTCTACAACTCCATCCACACCCTTTTTTCAGAAGCTGATGTGGAGCAAAATAAAGTTTTAGAGACCTTTTTGCAGGAGAGGTTTTGCACAGCTGTAAAGAATACCAGCAATTCTCAAAGTGCATGACATTAATTAATAACCATCAACCCCTCCTGAGCTTTTACTGCTATTGATAAGTCAAAATGCCTTTAGTGAAATAAGTCTGTAAACTCTGGATCATCTGGGAAGTGCTCTCATGCTGGCAGAGCTATCGAGATCCAGGTTAGCAACAATTATTCAGGAAGGGAAATTAAGTACAGGACTTGTACTCTGAAATGATTGTTCTTGTAACTTCTGCGTTTGAGTGGAAGTTAGCTTCTGAATAATAACCAAGTGATTTTATCATAAATCAAGTTGCCTGTATTAAAACATGAAATATGAATGTGGGAGCCAAATTGTGTTTTGCTTGAAGTCTGTTAATTACAGTCCACAAAGATAGATAGATAATCACACATTTTCTTTGAATAGTTGAGTTTAACTTTTCTCACGACCACCGTATCCTGCATTAGGCGTGATTGCTCTTCCCTTGTGGTTACGAATCCTCTGTCCATTCATCCAAGTGGAGCTAAGTTTTCCTACAATGTGGGAGTCGAAGCTCCTCAATAGTGTTAACTTGACTCGTGTACATTCGCTTGAGCAGGGAAAAAAATTAAAAATTTCCATAGGACTCTGATGTAAAAAGATAAAACTAAATGTATTCCAAGATTTTGCGGTGTCTTATTACAAAATTAAGCTTTCCTAATCAGCAAAAATTACTACGGTAAGAAATCTGTGTTGCTTGATCCTCAATTGAGCCTAAACTCTACTAAACACCCGTGCGCGCTCAAGAGGCCTACTCTGTTAAAGTGACAGTAACATAAGATGACTCTCCCAACTGGAACCTTAAAATACTGCTTTCCTATACAAAAACATCATTCTTACCTAAACATGAATTAAAGCAAATGAATTTGGCTGACCTTTTACATATTTATAATTAACTTATTATTCAATGAATTCAATTATTTCCATTCACATGAACTTTTTAAACAAATACAAACTGCACTTATTTATTAAACTGAAACATACTGGCTCCCACATACTGGCCCCTAATTGTACTCTTGACTGGAGACAATTACCAAATTATTATATAACGTGGAGCCAAATTGTAGTTTGTTTCAGTTAAATATGTGCAGTTTATTTTGTTTAAAAGTTTATGTTCATGGAAATAATTGATTTAATTGAATAATAAGTTAATTATAAATATGAAAAAGGTCAGCTAAATTCATTTGATTTAATTCATGTTTGGGTAAGAATTATGTTTTGTATAGGAAAAAAGTATTTTAAGGTTTCCGTCATCTTATGTTACTGTCACTTTAAGAGAGTAGGCCTTTGAGCGCACACAGGTGTTTAGTAGAGTTGAGGCTCAATTGAGGATCGAGCCACTCAGTTTTCTTACAGTAGTACTTTTTGCTGATTAGGAAAACTTCATTTTGATCACTCCTGTAATAAGACACTGCAAAACCTTGGAATAAATATATATTTAGTTTTGTCTTTTTACATCGGAGTCCTGTGGACGTTTCCTGCACAAGCGAATGTGCACAAGTCAAGGTAACACTGTTGAGGAGCTTCAACTCCCACAATGGATATAACTACAAAATCAGTCAGAGCCTGTCTCAGCGTTGTGCATCTTCATATCACTATAGACAGTACAACACAGAAGAAACCCACTTGAGTTTTAGCTGGAGCCTCCGGTTGCTTAGCCGAGTTGGAAACAGGTGAAAATTGTGGTCAAGAACAGAAGGCGAAGATCTTTACCAGGGCAGAGACAAGGCGGGAAAGTCAGGACAAAGTTGGGTTGAAGCTGGGAAATCCGTTTGAGGAAAAAAGCTGGAAAGTCTGTCATGAAGGCAAAGAACAATCTGGCACTGAATAAGTGACCCATCGGGGTCTTTATATAGGCTCATTGCAGCTGAGTGTACAGTTGAGCCAAGTCAGGCCACGAGGTGGGTGTGGCTGTCTGGCTGGCTGGTAGGAGCAGAGAGGAGGTGAGGTGAATGGAAAAGTACTGGAGTTGCAGACTGTGACAGAAATTCCAAAATGAAATGCATGTATTATATATTAACATGGATTAATTCAATACTAAACTTCAATACTAAAAAGTTTGGTTTCTTTAACAAAGAAAAGTGACACAAAGACTCAGATGGCTTCATTTGCATAAATATTTGGAAATTGGATTTTACACCAGCTTTCATAAAGCCAAACACAAGCATGTGATCACTGATGGTTTCTGTGTTAAAACAACACTAAATTGGCCACCAAATGGAGCTGTTCACCAGCGTATTCACACTGTCTCTGGACCTGTGGACTCCTCTAACAGATTCACCTCGTTAGGAGCATTTTCTTCAAAGTTAACCAACCTACACTGAGTTTTTAAGCCAAATCATAATAGTAATGAGAAAAACAGAAGAGAGAAAAAGAGTTTGCTCCTTTATTAAAAGTTTGTTTTTTTACACCTGTGTTACAGTCCACTCTTCACTCCCTCATTCCACATGAATGCGGTCAGACTGTTGGTTGGTTGGTTACAGCTTTGATTTGGTGCTTAGTATGGAGGAAATTGTAATTTCCTTGTTGTAGCTATATTTAAAATGTTTGCGTGTTCAGTTGCCTTAATGAACTGATTAACTGGTCGATGGAGGGGAGCAGAATGAAACTAAACTCTTGAGGAACTCAAGATGAAGATTTTGATCATGTTCTCAGCACATTGTGCAACATACAGGACTACAGTAGCAAAAAGTGATAGTACTATAGTATTCGTGGTGAATAAGGATGACTTCAGCTTTCTTGGACTTAAATAGTAGGAACGCCAGAGATTACGATAGACCAGCAATGTTGGTTGAACACTAAACATTTACACTTAGATTTACAGAATGTGAGAGGAAAGAAGGAGGAGAGGCAGTGTTTAATATAGAAAAAGCAGCAGAATATTGCTGCGCCTGAGAGATAAACTATGAAGCTCCGTCTAAACAAAGGTCTGCTCTCTGGTTCTGGTACCACTCTGGTCCTGAAAGGCTGCAGCAGCCGCTTCCAACGCGTGAGGATGGCCTCGCGGGCTCCGGCCCACTGGCCTGGCCCATTCAGATGGTATTGATAAGGCATACAGAGACCCGTTAAAAGCTGCAGTGCCAGTCTGCCATATGCCACTTTCAAGAGTCAGTGCTTTATACTGTAGCTATTATGTTTAAAGAGAGGCATCTTTTGAGACATGTTTGTGATTGATTGTCTCAGCTTGTTCTTTCTTGTATCCTTTCGAGGTTTATTCCTTTTTTCTTAAATCTAAATATTATGGCTCCAGTATCTGACAATTTTATTTTATTTTTTAATTTAACCTTTATTTAACCAGATATCAAATGAGCATTAAACCCAATTCCTCCGAAACTTATTGATGTTACATGATTGTTTCCCCGCAGTTGTCTGGTAGGGGGCTTTTTGGGTTTGCTGCCATGTATGATGTAGACACCATTTTACTGGAATGTAGGAAATTAATTTAAAAAAATCAATGTCATGACAAATTACAATATATTATTAAACTTTTTGAATGTTTTGTGTCTTACATTTCATGCATGATTGCTGTGTCCTTCTCAATTTCCTCGAGCATTGTTTCCTCTGAGGGTAAATGATTTAAACCTTGGGGAAACATGAAAAATGAATACCCATCGCATTAACATAATGTGTGTGTTTGTTATTCGCATTGGTTATTTTGACACATTTGATAGAAAAACTTTGTGTTTCACTGTGTTTTTGTCTGATTTGTTTTCAGTCGGGTGTTTTAACACACACAGCTTTACTTTCCACTGCAGCATTTTCTGTCACATTCTTGGTGTGCCTCTTAAATAATCGTTACATTTTGTCTATTTTAAAGCGTATTCTGTGTATGAATATTGGCAAACAAAAGTCTTTATCTTTAAGCAGAGAAAGCCTTTGAGGCATTAGCTTAAATTAGCTCTGTATATAAAGATTAAGTTATTAAAAAACTTGGATCAAGTTTACCTTTAGGAGTGATAGCCCCGAGGCTGTGGACGAACACAACCACCCCCAGCGTAGGCTTGGTCAGTGCAGGAATGAACAAATGCTTGTAGAGATGTAGCCTGTAATCCCATTTAGCCTGCAGAGCTGCGGGCAGGAAGGGGAAGCTGTAAGACATGCACACATACACAGCTCAGTAATCAATTTCTGTTTCTGTTGATAGAAGTGTTTTCACAACGTTGGCTGAATCGCTACACACATTCTGTTCATTGTTCTGTTCTCACTGCCAAAAGAAGTGTCATGCGATTTTAGATGGAGCTGCTCCCTCCTGTCCTGTACGAACCTTTCTCCAAGGTGGTTTCACCACCTGACCTCCCCCACCTACTCACTCATTGGCCTAACATTACCTTAATCATCCCAGTATAACTTCTACAAACACTCCACCAGGTTGTCTAGTGTGCATCTGCCCTAGCTTTCTAGCCCTCTTTGAATCTGACTGCCTGTTTTCTGGTTCGATGAGTTTGCATCTTCCTCCTGATCTAATGCTTCATCTACAGCCACTCTCATCTTTCTTTCAATCACATCTCCAAAGAACTTTCCATCTCCTCTCACTGCCTCTGTGTCGCCATGCTTTAAAGGTCCCATATTATGAAAAACACGTTTTCTCTGGTCTTTACATTTATAAGCTGATCCTCCCTGAGCCTGCCAACTCACAGAATGAGGAAAACAAGTGATTCCTGCATCGTCTCTGCAGCCAACCCACTGGTAAAATGGTGCTACTACAGGCTGTTCAGATTCTGCTCCTTTCGTTACGTAACAAAAGGAGTCATTTTCATAGGGGGCCTCCTCTGCGCGGTGATAGGAGATATCCGAGAGGGGGGCGTCCATCCCTGAGGTGAAGTTTGGTGTGTCCAGCGATAAGATAATAGTGTTTTGCAACGTCGTCGCTCAGAGCTAGACACGCAAATTGCTCTGTTGTTGGTTGTATAAATCCACATAAGTGCCTACATTCTGTCCCAGCAACAGAACAACAGAAGAGACAGTGGTTACGTTTAATTTTTTAATGACAACATGCTGGCTCCGGTTCGTGTAAGTTTGTGTGCGTGTGCTAACCACTTCACATCGTACTGCTTCAATAACGAGGGTCAGTACAAAGCTAACTTTGCCTAGACACTGACCCTCGTAAAAGGATCAGTCCCAACCATACCGGACCCAGCAACAGCACCCCAGCCACAGGTAAGTGTCGCTGCAGTTTGATTGTATTTACAGTTGCCTACGAGTATGATGAAGTCAGCTGGAAATTGGCTAACTAGTTAGCTCCACTTCAGTCCGCTTTGCAATGGCGTTTGAAGCGAGTTTAATGTTAATATTACGATGGAGCTTGGTTGTCACAGTAAAAAGTCTGGAAATGTGCAGACTGGAGACAGAGACGATGTGAACAGTGTCCAAGAGTTTGGAGACTGTGTTGGAGACAAACACGGCTTTTGCTAGCTGTTAGCCATTAGCTACATGGTAGTAACTGTAAAAACACAAACGAACAAACTAACATTCAGACACACTAACCATTCTGAAACGTCCTGCTACAGCTGCAGAGTCTGTACTTCTTCAGGAGCCTCTTCTTCTGGGTCCAATTCTGGGTCCATCTGGTATGGTTGAACGAAAGCATCTCTGCGAGCCATAGCGATACATATATATATACTTTTATACTTTTAGACCACAGATGGGTTTGGGGGCAATTTATATCAAATACAATGTTGTTGGACCTCTGACAGCTGTGTGAAATTGACGAAAAACAGTATAACATTACACTTGACCTTTAGTGCATTGATTTTTGACACCTTCCTTTTTGTTCCAAAAAGAATGGATTCAGTTTTACCCAGATGTATTGAGAGCTTGTTGTCTATAAGCCACTGGCTGACTGTCTTAAGCTCTTTACCAAGAGTATTCTCTATTTCATGCAAATCCCTCCCAGGGACGAGTAAGGCAGAGTCAAAAGAAAGAAGCTTACATGTCAATGCAGCCGGCATGTCATTTATGCATGCTAAAAATAAAAGGAGGCCCAGGATAGAACCCTGGGGCACCCCACATGTTATATGCTCAGGATCAGATGTGGCCCTTCAACATCACAAACTTGAGTCCTTCCTGTGAGGTATGAAGTGAACCATGTGACTGTAGTAACACTAAACCCCATCCCAACATAATTTCCTTTATCAAAATTCTGGAAAATATAATCAAAAAGATTAATAAGACTTAATAAAAAACGATTAATAAAACTAAGGTTTCTGTAGAGTATGCAGCTCTAAAGCCAGACTGAAGCTCATATAGCAGATTTTGTCTGACAAAAGACTCCTCCACCTGCTCCACTCCATCCAGCAACGCCTTCTTACCTTATGATCTCAACCACTTCTATGGCCGCTTTGACAGGGACAACAAGGAGGTGGCCATCAAGGCTGAACTCCCTGCAGACCACCAGCTCCTCGCACTCTCTCCCACCGACGTGCGTGCGGCACTGAGCAGGTTCAAACGATCACCAATCTCAGTGACCTCGGCATCAATACCTCCCTCTGCAACTGGATTCTGGACTTTCTAACCAACAGACCACCACAACTCCACCACAACTCCTCAACCCTCGTCCTGAACGACCCCCCCACTCCTACATCTCTTATGACCTCTCTTGGACACTCAACACCTCCACCCCGATCAAGAAGGCTCACCAGCGTCTCTTCTTCCTGAAGAGACTAAAGAAGGTCCATCTGTCTCCTCAGATTCTGGTAAACTTCAACCGCTGCACCATTGAGAACATCCTTACCAACTGTGTCACAGTATGGTACCCCCAGTGACTGATTCCCACCCCCTTCTGGATACTGCACTACTCTTGATTATTTTACTCTTCATCTATACCCCACCTTTAGTACTGCTAATAACACTTATATACTGTACATACTGTATCTCCATTTAGTATTGCCAGTAAGTTTTTTATCCTGAACATACTGTATTTAGACCTAGTTACGCTCTATTTATATACTGTAAATGCTGTAAATCTGTCTATAATCTGCTGCACTATTTATACTGAACACACTTGCAATTTACTGCTTCTTTTTGCACTTCACTAGATGTTAACTGCATTTCGTTGTTGCTGTACTTTTACTGTGCACAATGACAATAAATTTGAAACAATCTAATCTAATCTAACATGTAACAAAGTCCAAAACAGAATGCTATCATATCACAGGCTCAAGTGAAACATTATTATCCTCTTTATAAGATAGAAACCTTATATATCCACTACCAGTCAAAAGTTTGGATACACCTTCTCATTTAATTGTTTTTCTTTATTTTCATGACTATTTTCATGGTAGATTCTCACTGAAGGCATCAAAACTATGAATGAACACATAAGGAATTATGTAGTAAACAAAAAAGTGTGAAATAACTCTAATTATATTTTATATTTTAGATTCCTCAAAGAAACCACCCTTTGCTTTGTTGACAGTGCTGCAAACCCTTGGCCTTCTCTCAATGAGAATGAGATGTCACCTGAAATGGTTTTGGAAGTCAGGTTGGTACACAGATGACAGCCTTATTTGACAACTGTTAGAATTCGTTTTATGGCAAGAACCAATCAGCTAAGTAAGGAGAAATGACAGTCCATCATTACTTTAAGAACTGAAGGTCAGTCAGTCCAGAAAATTGCAAAAAACTTTGAATCTGTCTCCAAGTGCAGTTGCAAAAACCATCAAGCGCTACAACGAAACTGGCTCACATGAGTCACCTCTCCCAAACAAGGCCTGGAGTGACTCCAGAGCAAACATTGCCTTCTGTGACACCAGAAACAGGGCATTGACCAGCTGATGCAAGCTGATGTTAAAACTGGGATGAGGTGGCTGAGGTCTTGAGAAGACCCAACCGATGCCTAAACAAGTATTTTTGTTTCCTAACCTTAAGTTTTTTTTTGACCAAGAGTCACCTCTGCTGCTGAAGACAAGTTCATCCAAGTCACCAGCCTCAAAAATTGCAAGTAAACATCACCTCAGATTAGAGCCCAGATGAATGCCACACAGTTCTAGTAGCGGACAAATCTCTACATAAACTTTTCAGAGGAGAATGCGCGAATCAGGCCTTTATGGTCAAATAGCTGCTAAAAACACTACTAAGGAAAAGCAACAAGCAGAAGAGATTTGTTTGGGCCAAGAAACAAAAGGAATGGACATTAGACCAGTGGAAATCTGTGCTTTGGTCTGATGAGTCCAAATTTGATATCTTTAATTCCACCCGCCGTGTCTTTGTGCGACTCAGAAAAGGTGAACGGATGGTCTCTACATGCATGGTTCCCACCATGAAGCATGGAGGAGGAGGTGTGATGGTGTGGGGCTGCTTTGCTGGTGACACTGTTGGCGATGTATTCAAAATTGAAGGCACACTGAACCAGCATGGCTACCACTGCATCCTGCAGCAACATGCCATCCCATCCGGTTTGAGTTTAGTTGGACCATCATTTATTTTTCAACAGGACAATGACCCCCCTCCACAGTCACCTGACCTAAACCCAATCAAGATGGTTTGGGATGAGATGGACCGCAGAGTGAAGGCAAAAGGGCCAACAAGTGCTCAGCATCTCTGGGAACTCCTTCAAGACTGTTGGAAAACCATTTCGGGTGACTTCCTCATGAAGCTCATGTAGAGAGAATGCCAAGAGTGTGCAAAACAGTAATCAGGGCAGAGGGTGGCTATTTTGAAGAATCTAAAATATAAAACATGTTTTGAGTTATTTCACACTTTTTTGTTTACTATATAATTCCATATGTGTTAATTCATAGTTTTGATGCCTTCAGTGAGAATCTACAATGTAAATAGTCATGAATATAAAGAAAAAACCTTAAATGAGAAGATGTGTCCAAACTTTTGACTGGTAGTGTCTGTTACAGACTGACAAATGCTGTGCTTACACACCTTGTCTATAATGCTGCCATGGATAAAGACCACGTTGGTCGTTGCTCACTACAGCATTCTCAGTACAGCTTAATCACAAGATAAACCAGTCATCTAAACTAGGTAATATTCATTAGATTAATATCTCTATTGGAAGAGAGACCTAAGGAAAACAAAGTTTTCCCACATGTAGTACGTATGAAAATGTTTCTGGCACCTGGGAAGTCTTTGAGAGGCAGGTGAGGATGGGTGAAGTGTCCAGTAAAGACTATCACTGCATCAAAAACACGAGTCTCCGTCTCTGCTCTCCGTCTCCACCTCCCACTGGCCTGTCGAAGCAAAATCCAGGGTCTACCTCACACTGACCATGGTAGTCTGACACAAACACATCTACACACAAATAATGTTGAATATCCTCCATTGTTATTGGCATTTATCTGTCCAAATCATTAAGTCAGGAGACATCGAGTGATCCCGTTGAATAGAGTCAAAAACAGAAAGGCAGATTAAAACAGTCAGGAGTCAGGCTGAGGGGCAAGTTTAAAGCACAACACACAGACAGATTGATAAGGAATGGGAGGGAATGGGCCGGGATGAACTTTAGTGCCAATGATGGCAGACATGGCAGTGTGTAAATAATCACTGGCAACATTCTGGTAGAAAACAAGTCTGGAAATATTTGACTAGAGTTTCATTTTAGGAGGAGGTGCATGTTCAACCTAAACTTGAGGGACACACCACTGTAAGCAGCACAACCTACTGTTACATATAATGACCACTGACCTTGAAGCGTATGTACAGCAGCAGTTTGAAGTCCTGAGCGTAGAGGCGCATATACAGCAGCATCACAGAGTGGTGCATGTTGTTGGGGAGCTCAGTTGGTGGAGGGAAGTCACTGAAGGCCATCCTCTCTTTGGAGCTGTTGATGATCACAGAGGAGTAGATGTTGGACCGTTCAGGCTCTGGATCATTCTGTGAGAGAGATAAAAAAAATGGTTGTGCACTTCATTAAGTCTGTATGTTTCTATCATGACTTTGGTGCCACTGTATGCAACTACAATGAGATTCAAGCTTGGTATTCATTGTAATGCATGGAAATACTGTATGTGGCTTACCTTAAAGGGATATTCCGGTGTAAATTTAATCCATGGTCTAAATCACCGTGAAACTGTGTTACACTCCCTCTCGAGAGATCAAGTTAGCAGACCGCTAATTTACGTAGTTTTATCAACCTCAGAAACGACTGCACGACAACAATACACTGCAGTAAATGGATCCAAATATAAACCGCCACCAAAAAGCCACAAATAATGCTCAGAACAGCACCAAACTTCAGCAACAGTACAAATAGTGTCTCAGCACATAGTCTGGGGCATCTAACCTCCGTCTAACACAGTTTCACGGTGATTTAGACCATGGATTAAATTTACAATCTCCATAGACCTCCAATGTCATGGCTGCTCTCCAAGCACTCAGGCTCCAAACAGGCCTTGATGCTGGTCAGTCCAGAAATCCCTGCACCGATCACTGCCACCTTCTGAAGCATGCTGGAGTAAAAAAGAGCAGATTAAGAGAGTCAGTTTTTTAATAAGCACAATAAAACCAGCAGACTTCTGCTGCAATAATGAACGGGAGAGAGAAGCTGTGCGTTGTGTTGCAGCCAGTTATTGACTTTCTATTTTTTTAAATGTTTTTTTTAGAGCTTCCCTGTATTAAATGACTTAACCTGAATTTAGAGCTTTAAATGCATTAACATGTTCAAATGACCTATATATTATGGTGAAAGCCATACTCTTTCTTTACCTTTATACTTCAAACCACTACATATAAAAATGTGTCTGGCACTGTGATCGATTGTGTGGTATAGTCATACAATCTGTAGTCTTTTTATTGAGGCCACGTGGCACAAAAAGAAAATGATGTCAGTCCAGATACTGTGCTGTACTGTCCTTGTTGATAGCGGTTATCACTGCCTGTCTCCCTCTTTGTTTAAATATTACTCAATTACCCATTTAATTGACATAGACGTGACTTACCGCCTATCATAACTCATAAAATAAGGCTGTAATAAATCACTAGATTGAGTGACCTAAAGGTTCGTAATCATCAACACGAGTCAGCCATTCCCTGATTGTGTCTTAAGAGATGTCTGTATCTTTCCAAGATTTTATTACAGGTCACAACTGATAAGACGGAACAAAGGAGCTACCAAGAAACCTGTCGGTTTAAATGGAAGATGATCTGACCTGCTTCTGAACTTTTAATTTAGTTTTAACACAGGTGGTTTGCCTTTTGGTATGGGTAGCCCTTGTAGATATACTGGGCTACCCACTGATCAATCCTTTTTTAGAGAAAAGCATTGTATCACAGTATACTTACACATAACCTTCAAGTCCCTATGTAAATACAACGTCCTAGACTTTTTACGACTGATATTGAAGCTATTATCTGACGACCTCAGGACATTAAAGTAAACAGTATATGTACATGTTGGAAAAAAATAAAAACCCTGAATGCTGAAGCAAAAGGAGCATTTCTCTGCTGTTTCTACATTTTCCGTTGACTTTTATAAACAACCAAAGAAAACTTTTTAAACTGTCTCTTTTAAAACTGTCTTTTCAAAAGTTTTGTAGAGTAAAATATCAAATACTAAAACTAAGAGCAAACTCATCACCAATATTATTTGCATATGGTGAAGATGGAGTCTATAAGCCTTTGAAGCACAGAGGAAAGCTCTTTTCTCTGAGACCAGTCAATCACAGCACCTCATTAGTGCTGCAGCAGAGGTTACCCAATCTAAACCTGATGCAATGACCTTTATCATCTGTCTAAATGATCCCGGTCCTCTCTTCAGCTTCCCTTCGTTTTATACCCAAGCGCAGATCCTAGGCGGATTGGATGGTTAACCATTATAGAGCTTGTCAGCCTGTATACATATTGATGAGACGATGATGGGACTTGGATCAAAATATTGTCTTCTTGAATACACTTTGTGTCTTTCAGTCAGTGTGCAGTAGGTACAGTATTTCTTACAAATATGCTGCTTTTTAAACAGCCTCAGACCTTTGTGAGACCTTTCCTCCTAATAAATTAAGTAAGTAATCGTAAGAAAAATATTTTTTAGTGTGAGGCACATTTTCTTTAAGATCACTGGAAAACTGACTTATTAGGGTTTAAGTAAAAATTAATTTCAGACTTGTAATTTCAAACTCAGAGTCTAATTTCAGTGTGGTAAAGATAATGTGCATTATTTAGTGGTAAGGGGAAAGACAAACGTTTTAACTGTATTGAACCAGCAACCTCTAGGTTGGTGTATCTACAACCTACAACCACATCAACAGATAGAGAACACAAAAACACAACATATCAGCAACAACAGAAGCTTATGCTGTCTTTGAGGTTTTTGAGTGTTTGATATTGTGAAACTTGAACATTATAGAAAAGGTATGGACTGAATGTTAAAAGCTTCCTTTTTTAAAAAAAATTATTCCCATATTGAATAATATACAGAATACAAGACAAGACAAGGTACAATAATTTACCTTTGGGCCTGGTAGGGTTTGTGGTGGAGGTCAGGAGTTGTGGGTGAGGAGAGTTGACAGGTTTTTGGGTGAAGGTCAAAAGGATGGTCCCCCTAGTTCCAAGACCTGGAGAACTCTTTACCAAAGACCTGCCCTTGTCTGCCTGAGCCGATATAGCCCTTTACTCAGAATGTTCTATTAGGCTCATCTCTACCTCTTTCTCTTTGACAGTTTTGAGAGCTTTCTCCAGTTTAGGATCAGCATCCCTACCTCTTAGCCCTTCTTCCGGGGGAGCTTAACTAGAAAGACCATCATTTGGTGGTTTGACTTAGCCATTAGATTTTATAGCAGTTCTTTCAACCTCATTGAGGTTGGTTAATCACCATGTCGGGGTTGTTCCTAGAACATTACATTTGATATTGTTCAGGACCATCTTTGCGACCGACCAATAATTGGCACAGTTAACATCTGAAGCAGGATGTTGTAGCTGAATGGGTTATGTAAAGGAGCTCAGCCAGGAGACTAGGATTCTGTGCCCTGTTCTGAAGTTGACTGGTTATTTTGCTTTTATTCTAAATCAGCCTTGCTTTAGGCAAATAAAATACTTGGTTAGGTTTAGGAAACAAAAAAAACTTAAGGTTAGGAAACAAAAATACTTGTTTAGGCATCGGTTGGGTCTTCTCAAGACCTCAGCCACCTCATCCCAGTTTTAACATCAGCTTGCATCAGCTGGTCACAGCCCTGTTTCTGGTGTCACAGAAGGCAATGTTTGCTCTGGAGTCACTCCAGGCCTTGTTTGGGAGGTGACTGCAGGCTGTGGCTCTTTGGGAGCTACAAAAGGTTGTCATACTTTGGGATTCACATCAGGCTCTGGTTCTGTCACACAGGCTCCTTCAAGATCTGTTATCAAGTACCACGTGTCTGCGATTGATGTAAGTAAAATTAAAATCCAATCATCTATTGGCCGCTAGTTGCCACAGTCTCAAACTATATTTGTTATTAGATAGACATTTTATTGTTTTAAAGTCTTATGAAAGTTTTTATGAGAAACATTGAAACATAAGTCACATAAACTAACCGCGTCCACTTCACTTAACGGACAGAATAGTTGTTTGTTGATTTGTTTTTTGGTACGTTCACTACTAAAGGAATTTTACTGAGCAGTGATATATCATACATCTTTTCATTGTAAAAAAAAAAAAAAAGTCAAAGTAACCCAGTAAAGTTCACTTAAAAACAGTAACTTTCACAATAGCTCATTAATCAGTAAGCCATAAAAAAACACATAGTTTCTAAAATATCCTTAAATTGTGTAATGTCCACTTCCACCACTTGAGCATTTTATTTTATCATGATAGTCTGTTAGACCACTGTCTAATTACCACTTTAATCATTTGACTTAGAAGTATATTACACAATGTCACATTGATTTATGATTATTGGTAAATGGTAAAGGTAAATTGACTCAGACAGAACAGCATGTGCCTCCATAACTCACCTTTTTACCGACTCAACTTCGCCAAGGACAGAGGTTAATTTATTTTACTCTCTGACTGTTGCTGCAGCGATTCAAGGGTCAGTTTAGGAAAGCCCCTATATAAACTGACACAACCACATTCAACAACACTCTGCGCACTGTGTTGAGTTGCATGCAGCACGGAAAAGTATTTTTCTGGTTCAAAACGAGAAAATGTAAGACATTTACACTCCAGTATGCCAATCAACACAAAAACCCGGAAAACTCTTTGCCAGCTATTCTGTGCACAACCACGGATGCATCTTCTTTGTGAACACATAAAACACTATTCAGAGTGATCTGTTTCACCGTTCACAGAGCTGAAGTATGACTCGTCGAGTGGCAATAGTTGGAGGAGGTAGTTCAGGTCTGACCTGTATCAAGTGCTGTCTGGATGAGGGGCTGGAGCCGGTCTGCTTCGAAAGCAGCGATGACATTGGTGGTCTGTGGAGGTTTAAGGTGGGTCACACTGTGTGCAGGCTAGATGTTATTTTTTATTTTATTTTTGGGGGAATTACAGTAATTATTTTTCTCACCTCCTGGCTGTTCTTGCAGGAGAATCCAGAGCCAGACAGGGCCAGCATCTACCACTCTGTCATCATCAACTCCTCCAAGGAGATGATGTGCTTCAGTGACTTCCCCATTCCTGCACATTTCCCCAACTACATGCACAACTCCCTCATCATGGACTACTTCCGAATGTACGCCGACAACTTTCAGCTCATCAAATACATACAGTTCAATGTAAGGATGCTTTAAATGTAAAATGTTTAGTTCCATACAACCCAAGTATAAGAAATATTCTCCTCACCTCACCTCAGCTTCTGTACTCTTATCAGCAAACTGCTATCTGTTTCTTTCTTTCTGTTGTTCAGACCAAAGTCTTGCAGCTGAAGCAAAGATCCGATTTTTCTCACTCAGGCCAGTGGGATGTTGAGACGGAGAACAAGGATGGCAAAAAGGAGAAACACATTTTTGATGCTGTGATGATCTGTATTGGACATCACTGCCACCCCAACATGCCACTGCGGGACTTCCCAGGTACTACTGATGAAGTTTAAATACACAAAATCAACCTTTGACACAGTATGAACGAGTCTGTACCAGCAACCCTGAAGGATGTGGTTATATAATGCTGTATCAGCAGAAAGCTCCACAACCAATAGTGTTGTCAACTTAAACTACAGATCAAAGTTTTGCAGTAAGACTAGAAAGGTGCTTTGTCCAACAGTCACAGTCAAGTCTTTTTTTCAGGCATTGACACTTTCACGGGAAAGTACTTCCACAGCCGAGACTACAAGAGTCCCGAGGAGTGGAGGAATAAAAAGGCTATAGTGGTTGGAATAGGAAACTCTGGAGCAGACATCGCTGTGGAGCTGAGCAGAGTCACCAAGCAGGTTTGTGCAAACAGCGTTGGTCACTGGTCCAAAGCTTCAAATTATGACACATGAAGAAGCATTTTGCATATTTTCTGCGGTTGAGTTAGCAATAATTGTTATTTAATGTCTGGTTAGAACGATGTGAAACATTCGCAGTTTGGTTTTACTTTGCTAATTTTAGGAAAATATCACGACGTAAAAAACAACACTACTGCCCCCCAAGTGATTACCAGTTTACACTAGCAAAGATTGCTAATGCTAACTAGCATTTTTATGCCCCCCCACCAAAAAGAAATTGCAACTACCAACACAATACTGTAAACAAAACATAGACACCACGTGATATAACCGACGTTGTACTGTTGGCTGACAAACCATGTTAGAAGCTGGAACCAAGATAGTTAATCAAAAAATGGAAATTGAATTATATTATTATAATATTATATAATATATGTATATATATATATATTGTCACAACCTGGCTCAACAGTATGCGACAAAAGAGGGAGACCACATATAGTCTGTAAATAATGCAAAAAAATGTGAGAGAGAGAGAGAGAGAGAGAATCCTGCAGGTCTGATTTATAGCCACCTGAGCCCAGCCTGCTCAGGTGTGTTGCATCACTGGCACAGCTCCTCCCACCAACCTCCTGAAACAAAGTAAACACATAGCCAAAAGAGGACCGAGCAGGACCAACCCCAGGGCCATCACTATCTCTCATATATATATATATATATATATATATATATATATATATATATATATATATACACAAAACATAGACACCACGTGATATAACCGACGTTGTACATATATACACACACATATGTATTTTTTTTAATGCATTGACATGAATTCACTTCTGTGTCCAGCTTTACCTGAGCACTCGAAGGGGATCCTGGATTCTGGACAGACTCGGATACAGTGGGTTTCCCCTCGATTTGTTTTTCAACAGGGTGCTGACTTTTCTGCAGAGTGTCCTTCCGTTTGGTGTTGTCTGTGGTCTGGCAGAGAGAAAACTCAACCAAAGATTCGACCATGCCCTGTACAATCTAAAGCCAAAGCACAGGTACTGTATTTATATCTGTACAATTACAGTTAGAGTATAGCTTGGTCAGAAGAATTTGGTTCTGTGCTGCCAATGGCATAGTGTTTGACTCAGTCCACACTTTAGTCCAGAGATTACAACAAGGTGCGACATTTGCTGTATTCACAGTCCCCAGACATTGGGTCTAAAGAACTCTGCTGCCCCCTTGACATCTCCTTTGAGCTGCCGCCAGGATAAGCAGAGGTTTTCAAACACTGTATGAGGAAAAACAGCTGCATGGCTTAAATCTGCACCAACGTGGTTGACCCTCCTATCAACACAGTCAAAGCTGAAGTGGCAGCACACACACATAAGAGTCCACTTGGGTTAAGGCTGAGGACATTGTTGACGAATAGATCAACAGTCTTCAATTCAAATTAGAACTGGTCCAGTTTCTAAAATGTCCTCCAAGAAAAGGTCCAAACCTCATTATGTGTAATTGCATCCAGTAGCACACCGCTTTAAATGAAATAAACACTGTATGTTTCCTTATTACAAGATTTATTTAAAAATTTCAAACAGGATATTTTTTTATCATACAACAAATAATGGCACCAGTATGGAAACCAAATAGCTGAATAAATAAAAATACTAAATAAAATTGAGCACAATAAATTTGAGCCCTACACAGCAAATAAAAGAAAACAGGACCAAACTTATTCCCAATGAAATTTATAAAAAGTTCCCAAATATCCGACATTTGGTGATGCACAGTGCAGTGTCAAAATCCGTCTCCATTTACTTTTCATGGTCCTATAAATATGAGGGTGCTGGAGGGGCGTAGTTTCATAAAATTTGCTGACCACATTCATGCTCATCAGACGATGAACCCTCTTCATTTCGTCAAAATCAGTGAGCTTCTCACCAGCATTGCTTTTGAGCCAAAAATGTTAACATACCATTTATCTTTTGATATAATGTGCAGATGGACATGACAATAATTCATGCAATGGACAGACCTCATGGCATTACCTCCTGACATGACAAAGGACAGACTATATGTTTCTGTAGCACAACATTATAAACGTGTTCATTCTATGTATGTAATTAATGGTGCTTTACATGTATTGATGAAATTGCAGTGACCGAACAAAATTAAAAATATAAATCTCAGGTTGTTCAACCAACATCCCACACTGAATGATGAGCTTCCCAACCGCATCCTGTCTGGAACTGTTCAGGTGAAACCCAACATCCGCAGTTTTCAGGGGTCCAGTGTGGAGTTTGATGATGGAAGTGTGGTGGAGGATGTTGACCTGGTGGTATGTTATTTTTTATATTCCCACTAATTAACTTACAATAACAGTCTGTGTGATAATCTGTCCTCAAATCACTGTCATAGACTTGTCGGCTAGTAGTGTGTCACTGAGATGAGTCTCCTGTCTTGCAGGTGTTTGCCACAGGTTACAGGTTTTCCTTTCCATTCCTGGCATCACAGGTGGTCTCAGTGTCTGAGAACAAAGCCTCTCTGTACAAGTATGTGTTTCCTCCTGAGCTGGACCGACCCACTCTGGCTATCATTGGTCTAGTGCAGCCACTGGGGTCCATTATGCCCGTCTCTGAGTTGCAGGCCAGATGGGCCACACGGGTCTTTAAAGGTAAAACAGGTTTTGTTAAAAAAACAAACCAAAAAAATCTAAGTCCCCCTTATAGATAATGTGTTTGAGAGGGTGAACCACTGTGTTTCATTATGTCCTTCCAAACAGGCTGCATCAAGCTTCCCTCCATGGCTGCCATGCAAAAAGATGTCCAATTTAAGCAGAAGGAAATGGCTAAAAGGTACTGCACTGGATTTACTCAACTTTGTAATTCTATTTTGGATCTGAAAATAAACAAATCTTGATGTCTGTAATGTTCAACTCAGATCTCTTTTTCAGGTATGTCACCAGTCCAAGACACACCATCCAGATTGACTTTGTAAGCTACATGGATGAGATAGCAAAGCTGGTGGGAGTTCGACCAAACATCCTGTGGCTGCTGCTGACTGATCCCAAGCTGGGACTGAATGTGATGCTCGGTCCCTGCACACCATGCCAGTTCCGTCTCGGGGGGCCAGGAAAGTGGGCTGGAGCCCGTCAGGCCATCCTCACCCAGTGGGAGAGAGTGGCTCGCCCCATGCAGACCAGGCCCTGTGATGAGCCCAAATGCAAGAGATCATTAATGTGGCCTCTGATTCTGTCGACTGCTGCTGTGGGCTTGGCTGCCTACGTTAACAGAAACAGCCTTCCAGCCTTCCTGCAAGATCCCACTGCACTGTTGGACAAGATAAAAGTGTACCTGCCTGGACAGTGATGTGCAAATTAGACTTGTTCCATACACTCTGTACATAAATATAATTGTTGACATACACTATTAATGTAAATGCTGTTGCTTTATACACATCCCAATACAAATGAGATCTTCATTTTTGCACATATATTTTGTTACTTTTTGTTTTGGTGGGGTATCTTTCGGCTCTGTTGTTGTTGTCTGTTCTCCGCCATTGTTTCGGTTTGGGCTTGACAGTATCTGACCAGGTAAGAGCAGGCACCGCACCTGGCGGGGGAGGGGCACTGCCCAGTATGAGCTGCACAAGGGAGGGGGGCTGCCAGCAGCGTATGCATGAGAGTGATTGACATTTCTCAGGTACTCACCTTGGCTCTGATTGGTTGTATTGAGCCAGGAGCGGTGAATTCTTGCAAATCAAATTACAGCCACTGGATGGAGCCACAGACAGTAGTATTTACACAGCTGACCTGTATCTTATTCTACTGTCAGATCATAGTGATAATTTTAGCAAATATAACACAAAGAAATTGTTTGTCGCAAGTACAGTAAAATATCATCTAATCTTGTGAATAAACTTGTGAATTTCTGAGAGTTGTTTTTTATTTAATAAAACATTAAATTTGGTCTGTCACTGCAGTTAAAATTCAGTCGCTTTATTCGGAACTCAAGAGCGACGCAGAGTTTGCTGCTTTATGAGTTCCGAATAAAAAAGTTCTGTGATTTGGAGGAACCAAAATCATAGTGAACACTGAAAAATCAATCAGATCTTAAACCTGCATAGAATTAAACCTAACCTGAATTGAAACTGTTTAAGAAAATCACTTTTGCATCAGTTATGATGAAGTCTTACTCATTCAAATCTTTTGTTAAATCTCTCCTCTTGCCACACTTTTCCATTGCTCCAGTGTGCAGCTTGTATTTAAAGGGATATTCCTATGTAAGTTTAATCCATGGTCTAACACACTGTGAAACTGTGTTAGACCCCCTCTCGAGAGTTTCAGCGTAAACGCCTATAAATGAATGAGCACATTTCCTACTAACGTAGTTTTAGCATCCTCAGAAACAACCGCACGACAACACATTGCAGTAAATGGGTCCAAATAAAAAAAACGCCATCAAAAAGCCATAAATAATGCTCAGAACAGCACCAAACTTCAGCAACATTAGAAATAGGGTCCCAGCACATATTTCGAGGCATAGTTGCCGTATTTGTCGGAAAGATAAACGAAACTCACCACCCGAGAAGCCTTCCTTGTTGTGGGGAAGCCCTGTGAGTTGATTACCAAGTGCAGTAGAGTTCCGCAGTAATGACCATCATTGAGCTGCGGAACTCTACTGCACTCGGTAATCGACTCACAGGGTGTTTTATCGAGCTCAGTTTCCTCATCGAGGTTTGTTTCCCCTGGTCCCGCCCCCATCCGAAATGCCCCGAAGCGTTCACAAAAAGCTTGCCCCAAGCTGTTGTGCTCGTACCACAGAGGCACTGCGGAGAGAGCTAAGGTTTAAAACTGACTTTTTTTTAGCAAGATTTATCTTAGGATGTTGTATTGTAGACGTGAAATCCAAATTTCATGACCGTTAAGTTATATTTTTAAACTGGGACAACAGCACATATGTTTGTGTTTTATGCCTTTATTCACACAACCAACTACTGTTATTTCTATTTATGAAGAATATTATATTTGTGAGAGACTTTTCATTTAGAATATTATGAACTTTTGGAACAAAATGTGCTCATTCACTTATTGGCAAATATAAATCGCTATTTCATCATATTTGTCTTAAATCCAGTTCCATTATAGCAGGTAAAGCTCATCCTGACACCTTGGAATATTACTTTCAGATACTGTCCCCCCTCTGTTCAGTATGAAAGGAGGCTCACGCATCTTTCAAATTCATATTCCTGACTTCTTTCCCCACAACAGATAACTCCTGTAATTTTCAGGCTGATATCATCAAACTTGACCATTTAAACAGGGGGAACGCATCCTGACAGCTTGGAATATTACTGTCAGATACTGTTCCCCCTCTGTTCAGCATGAAAGGAGGCTCACACATCTTTCAAATTCACACTCCTGACTTCTTTCCCCATGATAAATAAGTCCTGTGATTTTCAGGCTGATATCATTACATTTGACCATTTAAACAGGGGGAACGCATCCTGACAGCTTGGAATATTACTGTCAGATACTGTTCCCCCTCTGTTCAGCATGAAAGGAGGCTGGCACATCTTTCAAATTCATACTCCTGACTTCTTTCCCCACAACAGATAAGTCCTGTGATTTTCAGGCTGATATCATTACATTTGACCATTTAAACAGGGGGAACGCATCCTGACACCTTGGAATATTACTGTCAGATACTGTTCCCCCTCTGTTCAGTATGAAAGGAGACTCACACATCTTTCAAATTCATACTCCTGACTTCTTTCCCCACAACAGATAAGTCCTGTGATTTTCAGGCTGACATCATTAAATTTGACCATTTAAACAGGGGGAATGCATCCTGACAGCTTGGAATATTACTGTCAGATACTGTTCCCCCTCTGTTCAGTATGAAAGGAGGCTCACACATCTTTCAAATTCACACTCCTGACTTCATTCCCCACAACAGATAATCCTGTGATTTTCAGGCTGATATAATTAAATTTGACCATTTAAACAGGGTCAGATACTGTTCCCCCTCTGTTCCATGTAAAAAGGTAACAATAAGTAATATTCCAAGGTGTCAGGATGTGCCTTACCTGCTATAATGGAACTCGATTTAAGATAAAATAGCGATTTATATTTGGCTATAAATGAATGAGCACATTTTGTTCCAAAAGCTCATAATATTCTAAATGAAAAGTCTTTCACAAATATAATATTTTTCATTAATAGAAATAACAGTAGTTGGTTGTGTTAATAAAGACATAAAAACACAAACATATGTGCTGTTGTCCCACTTTAAAAATATAACTTGACAGTCATGAAATTTGTATTTCCCGTCTACAATACAACATCCTCAGATAAAACTAGTTAAAAAAAGTCAGTTTTGAACTTTAGCTCTCTCCACAGTGCCTCTGTGGTACGAGCACAACAGCTCGGGGGCAAGCTTTTTGTGAATGCGCGCTTCCTGCGCCCTTTGGGGCATTTCGGATGGGGGCGGGACCAGGAGAAACAAACCTCGACGAGGAAACTGAGCTTGATACAACACCGGAATATACCTTTAACTGAAAGGTGGAGGAAGGGTAACTTAATGCTGCTCTCTGGCAGAAGTAGTGCAAGTGCAGGAGGGATTGCCTCTTTCCTTCATGGGTTATTAGTTAAGCCTGAGCCTTGCAAGAATTTATTCATTCATTCAAAATCCCACCCAAGCTACACACCACCCATTTAATTACCCAACACACTCCACCTAAAATGTGTGACACAGTCTGGTGGTTAAGTTGCTTGCCTTTCCTTTCAGTCTGGAGAAGAGTTGATCTGAAGTATCTGTGCAGCAGCCAGTTGGTCATCACACTTTTGTTCACTTGTACAGTTTTATACAGCCACTTTCGCTTATCAGCAACTTAAGGATAATTCATGCTCCCCTTGCTTACATAAGAACAGACATGTCCTTTTCGAAACGATTAAACAGTCACTGCCCACATACTGTCATGTGTCCTTAACGATGGCATGGATTTTAAGTAATACAACCGCTAGAGGGCGCCGCCATGCTGCTCAGAGGTCTCCACTTTTCCTTCAACACCGTCCAACTCACCTTTGATTCCCTTCCAATCTCATCCCAGCTGATCTGTAGTGGTTGTCTCTGTGCCCAGGTGAAGTCACACAGGGACGTAATGAACACCGAATATGGACAGAAAGCTTTGTCCGTAACCATACGCGCATATCATTTATACACTGAACAAAATATAAAACACGACACTTTTGTTTTTGCTCCCATTTTTCATGAGCTGAACTCAAAGATCTAAAACATTTTCTGTATACACTAAAGAACCATTTCTCTTAAATATTGTTCACAAATCTGTCGAAATCTCTGTTAAAGAGCACTTCTCCTTTGCCGAGATAATCCATCCCACCTCACAGGTGTGGCATATCAAGATGCTGAATAGACAGCATGATTATTGCACAGGTGTGCCTTAGGCTGGTCACATAGAAGGCCACTCTGAAATGTGCAGTTTTGCTTTATTGGGGGGTCTGAAAACCAGTCAGTATCTGGTGTGACCACCATTTGGCTCACATCTCCTTCACATAGAGTTGATCAGGTAGTTGATTGTGGCCTGGGGAATGTTGTTCCACTCCTCTTCAACTGGAACATGCTGTCTTATACGCCGATCCAGAGCACCCCAAACATGCTCAATGGCTGACATGTCTGGTGAGTATGCTGGCCATGCAAGAACTGGGATGTTTTCAGCTTCCAGGAATTGTGTACAGATCCTTGCAACATGGGGCCGTGCATTATCATGCTGCAACATGAGGTGATGGTCGTGGATGAGTGGCACAACAGTGGGCCTCAGGATCTCGTCACGGTATCTCTGTGCATTCAAAATGCCATTAATAAAATACACCTGTGTTCGTTGTCCATAACATACGCCTGCCCATACCATAACCCCACCGCCACCATGGGCCACTCGAACCACAACGTTGACATCAGCAAACCGCTCACCCAAACGACGCAACACACACGCTGTCTGCCATCTGCCCTGAACAGTGAAAACTGGGATTCATCCGTGAAGAGAACACCTCTCCAACGTGCCAGACGCCATCGAATGTGAGCATTTGCCCACTCAAGTTGGTTAAGACGACGAACTGCAGTCAGGTCGAGACCCTGATGAGGACGGCGAGCATGCAGATGAGCTTCCTTGAGAGGGTCTCTGACAGTTTGTGCTGAAATTCTTCGGTTATGCAAACTGATTGTTGTTGCAGCAGCTGTCCGGGTGGCTGGTCTCAGACAATCTTGGAGGTGAACATGCTGGATGTGGAGGTCCTGGGCTGGTGTGGATACACATGGTCTGCGGTTGTGAGGTTGGATGTACTGCCAAATTGTCTGAGATGGCTTATGGTAGAAAAATTAACATTCAATTCACAGGCAACAGCTCTGGTGGACATTCTTGCAGTCAGCATGCCAATTGCACGCTCCCTCAAAACTTGCAACATCTGTGGCATTGTGCTGTGTGATAAAACTGAACATTTTGGAGCTGCCTCTATTGTAGCCAGCCTAAGGCACACCTGTGCAATATTCATGCTGTCTAATCAACATCTTGATATGCCACACCTGTGAGGTGAGATGGATTATCTCGGCAAAGGAGAAGTGCTCACTAACACAGATTTAGACAGATTTGTGAACAGTATTTGAGAGAAATGGTTTCTTCATTTTAACAATGAAAATTGAGTTAATCTGCATAGTAACACAAAGTCTGAAGACATTGTTCTGGTTTGTTGCAGGAATTGAGACATTTGAAGGGAAACACCAGGCCCCAACCGGGCCCATCACTCAACTCTCAGTGGTCATAAAAAACTGCATGTATAGGAGTATAATCTGATAAAAAGCTGAAGAAATACTACTTTAATTTTGAATATTGTTCCTAAAAAAAAATGGATAGTAAGACAGAGGTTCGTCACTGAGTCAGAGACATGGTTTCATAAATAAATGTTTTATTGTAGTAGTAATAATAATAACAATAATAACAATAATAATAATAATAATAATAATCAGGCAGGGACTGGAGCTGCTGAAGAAAAAGGAACGTTAATGAGCAAAAACAATTATTGTATTTCAACTCCCACAAAAAAGCCTCAATATCATATTAAATTGTCAGTGTATAAGAGGAGATAAAATTCAGTCCAACTCAAACTTAACTAAAAAAAAAGTGAGCTGAGGCCACTTGTGGAGAGATACACTACATGTCAAGGCTAAGATGTCATCTCAGGTGCAACACAGCAAAGCTCACAGCAAATAATATTGAGCAGTCTATAGTGCATCACCATGGGGGTGCCTTGCCTCCCAACAATATGGCAATCTGCTTCTGAAAGAAAATAACTAAACACCAAAAAGGATCAGAAACAAATAACCAAGTAAAAAGTATCTTTTAACCGTGAGCTTACTCACTTCCTCTAGTATAAGTGAGTGTATAAGTACACTCAAGGACACAGGGCTGCTCACAGGTTCAGCCAAAGCTTTTAAAAACAGAATAAATAACTATTAAATGCAGTTCAAGGTGGGAAAAGGGCTTTTTTTCACACATGCGTTAGCACTCTTAAGACATAAGCGCTGTTAACAGCAGTACAGCAGTGATCAAACTCAACACTGAGATTTCCTTCTGTGAATGATTACAAGTGGAGCATTTTTTTTTTGTGAAATGTTCAGCTAAAACTTGTTCAGGGTGGTTTGTTATGGAAGTAAGAAGTTGACATGACTTACTTAAAACCTTGCGCCCTTTCTGTCTCCTCCCTCACGATTGAAGTATGAGCATTCCCCTGTTTGGATACACTACACGTCCAGACAGGTTCAGAGTCCTATATCCGCGTTACTGTTTACTGAAACAAGTGATAAGCACGGGTGAGTTTGTGTGACCATAAGAAGCGGTTTAACATTCAACCGCAGCTGCGCCGGATTTGCAATCAGCTTGCTGGAGAAGGTGAGAGCGGTTTTTCCAACCTCAACAATGAGAGCATTGTTTTTCAACATAATAATAATTGGTCCTGTTTTTGTGGCCATGCAGTGACACTTCCTCCAAACTGATTTACTTCCTCTAACTTTCAGTAATATTCTTATGAGTTTCAAACAACTTAATGAGACACTTTGCTGTGCTTAATTGTTACCTCACTGGTCCATCACTTATATTCTGATGAATGCTGTTGTGTTATTCCGAACATCCCTAAGTGTTAAAATGTTCCTAGCAGGAAGTTGTGTCATGAAAAAAAAAATGGAAGCATGGAGCGGATTGTCAAAGATCACTGATGTTTTTTCAAATTGAGAAAATATTTTCAGAGCTTATTGTGAATGTAGACTATACGGGCATAATGTCAAGACAATTTACTGAATTTTTCAGATAATTTCTGAAAAAAATAACTAACCAAAGTCAGGTCGAGGTGTCTACACTAATAGACTCACAGACTTTGAGGTGCATTACTGTTAAATCCACAAAGGCTCCTGGCTGCTCTGAGCTCACGCGTGCCCTTTCGCAGTCCACGTCTGACATTTTTGAGGAGGAAATTACCCACAGTTCATAGTGTTGTAATGTTAAACAAATTGGTTCCAAGCGGAAGCCCAAAACGGTTCAAAGAAATAAATGATGTTTCAGATGTTGTCATTCTTAAATATGTGGTGAATTGCATAATTATATATGCAATATATTTTATTCACATTTTTCTTAATCACTTCCTGAGATCTGGTGTGTCCTCATAAAATGTATTCTCTTCTTTGGATTACCCATAAACAGTGATGTGCACAAGGGGGGGGGGGGGCAGTCAAGTGCCCTCTTGGTTGGCAAAACACACTAAACTGCCCCCTTGGCTGGTTAGAACATGATACACTGCCCTCTTGGGAGCCAAAACGCGCGCTAAATTGCCCTTTTTTTCGCCCCTGCCCTTCAAAAAGTGTGCGCATGCCACTGCCCATAAAGTACATACATTCTATCAAATACTGTCTTGGGTGTTTTCAGCGAAGCCTGTGAAGGTTCAGGGCAAAGGCCTCGTGGGGGCCATTGGGATTTGGTTTTGATTTCAAGCGTGACACTTTCTGATTCTTTGTTTCCCTCACCAGTGCTCGGCAATGGCTCTACGTGTGGCGGTGGTTGGAGCAGGCAGCGCAGGGCTGATCTCAATCAAGATCTGCGTTGATGAAGGCCTGGAGCCGGTCTGCTTCGAAAGCAGTGATGACATTGGTGGCCTGTGGAAATTTAAGGTGAACATCATTTCAAAGTGTATCCAACACGTTAATCTTGGTACCCGTACAAGATTTGTCTTATGATGCTGCATACAGGATATATACAATGATTAACACATCACTATCGATTTAAGAGTAAAATCATCCATCAGCTCTATTTTTCCTCTTTTATCAACAGGACTCCCCTGAGCCGGAGCGAACCAGCATTTATCGCTCCTTGGTGGTCAACACCTCCAAAGAGATGATGTGTTTCAGTGATTTTCCCATGCCTGCTGATTATCCAAATTACATGCACAACTCCCAGCTGCTGCAGTACTTCAGGCTCTATGCTAAGCACTTTGACTTGCTCAAATACATCCATTTCCAGGTGATTCCAGTTCAAGCAGTCTGGAGCAATCGTTGTCTCTTCTCTACAAGTCGAAGTTATTAATGTGTGTGTATGTCTGTGTGAATGTGGACACGCATGCTTCAGACCACAGTCAGGAGTGTCACACCAACGGCGGATTTCTCTCTGTCGGGTCAGTGGGACATAGTGACCGTTAACAGGGACGGAAAGGAAGAGAGGCAGGTCTTTGATGCAGTTCTGGTGTGTTCGGGCCACTACACCCAACCGATCTTACCCCTGTCAGAGTTTCCAGGTCTGTAAACAAATATGTAATGTTTTTCATACTCTCAAGTTCACATATATGCATTCTTGCGAGAGGCTCTCCTCCTCATTTGACCTGTAGCATCATCTGTATTTTCTCCAGGACATGAAACGTTTTCCGGCAGGTGTTTGCACAGCTGGGATTACAAAGATGCAGATGCATTCAGGGGAAAGAGGGTTGTGGTGGTTGGAATTGGCAATTCTGGAGGAGACATTGCAGTAGAGATAAGTCGAGCTGCAGAGAAGGTAAGACAGAAGAAGAATAAATAACCTTTACTGTCTGACAGAGAACAGAGGGACTTAAGATGTATGGCTGAAATATGATAATTCATGCATGCATCAGTTGTTGTTCTTAAAGGGTGAGTTCATGCCAAAATGAAACTTCAGTCCTTTTCTCCTCACCCTTATGTTGCTTGACAGACGTTTCTCAGCACTCGTCAGGGGGCCTGGGTGGTCAGCAGGATGTCCAACAATGGTCTCCCATTGGACATGACCTCGATCACCAGGCTCAACAACATCCTCATGAAGCTTCTTCCCAGCAATTTGGTCAACTGGGTGGCAGAGAGATCGCTGAACCAAAAATACGACCACAGATTGTACGGCCTGCGGCCCAGACACAGGTGACATCATCTGACCTGGATTCCTGTCTGTTCTTCTCTGCCTTATGATCCCAGGCCACAACCAGCATTCATACACCATTTTTATTTCACTGTTTGTTTCATTTATTCTACTACGTGATTTTTCTTTAAAGCCCCAGTTCATATTTTACAACCACTTAGATTATAGTTGCAGCATAGTCATCTGTAAATGATTAGTCTGATGTTGAGTGATAAACACTGTCAACTGTCCCCCCCTGTTTACAGTATAACGGACTTTCCCCATGTAGGTTGCTCCTTTTTATGCCCTTAACCAAAGCCTTGGCCGCAGAACGTGTGCCACACTAGTCATGTATCCTTTGGTCAAGTGTGAGGGTTAGGGTTTCACTAAACAATTAAAAAAATTAACGTTTAGTCTACTTGTCAACTGCTCTCAATTGAAATCGTAAAACCTGTTCTTATGTAAGAGTGTGCAGCAATACTAGCAGGAGAGACAGGAACTGAAACAGAGTGTTTCAGTCAGAGGGGGAACACCTGAACATGAGCATATGTCTCCTGAGGTTGAATGGTAATGTCTTATTCAGCAACCAGATCAATTGGCTGTTGTGCCCTTACTTGCAGACAATGTTTATATTTCAAATGTAATGTTGTGATGTTAATCATATAAAACTTCATGCATTATTGATGTTTGCTCTTCCGGCTAATACACTGGTGTCATCTCTTCGTAGCACACCAGGTCTAGTTGACTGCTATCATTTCCTGTCTTTCCCCAGACTTTTGGACAGGAGGCCTTTGGTCAATTGTGACCTGCCTGATCAAATCCTTCAAGGAGCGCTTGTGATGAAACCCAATCTGAGAGCCTTCAGGGACTCCGGGGTCGTCTTTGAAGATGGCACCGTAGAGGAGAACATTGACGCTGTGGTCTTCTGTACAGGTTATAAAGCAAGCTTCCCATTCCTGCCTCCAGCTCTGTCCGGAGGGCCTGACAAAGAGTTGACATTGTATAAGTAAGTTTACTGAAGGTGGTCAGAGTTTTGTTTGGCTCGGGCTGATAACTGTTATGGGAAAAAAGTAACCCTATATCATGCAAACTGAGGCCCTGGTTTAAAGAGGGTATAAACTTAACATATAACTTATGAGTTAGATGAGGAGATGGATGCCTGTCTCATTATAAATTTGTTGCTAGAACTCGGATTGTGTCACGTTTTGCAGTCATGTTGTCACAAGCAGTGGAGACTTTAGGAAGTCACTGAACCCAGCTAAGATGTAATCTACCACATCACCCCCACAAAACACCACAACTTGTTATTCCGATACTTTACCAGGGTTAAAATGTGTTTAATTAGTGAGCATCAGATTGATTTAGATACAGACAGTCAGGTTGGCCTTTTCCCCATTTACAGTCTTTATGATGCGTAGAAATGAGCGGTAACAATCTTCTCCCATAACTCATTAATAATACTTTGACGGACACATTATTACATTCTGCAATACATTCACTTCAATACAAAATTACATGACATTTTCAGACATTTATAAAGGCACACTACGCTGGATGTTCCTTAAAATCAATGTCTGCTTTTGCCATCCCAAAGTGTCTCGACGACGTAGGAATGACACTAAACAATCAGCGTTCTTTACCATTAAATGGTGTGTTTATTAAAAGCCCCCAATTGACAAATCCTGCATGTTATGCCTTTTAAAATAAATATAGTCTGGTTCATAAGGGCTGTTTGTTTCCTTAAATTTCAGGAGACTGTTTCCTCCTTCTCTATCAAAACCCACACTGGCAGTCATGGGTCTCTTTCAGACGAAAGGACCCATCCAGCCAATTATGGAAATGCAGGCACGGTGGGCTGTGAGAGTCTTTTCAGGTAAATAATTTTTGAGCTGTACATGAACTGTATACGTACAGATGCACAAAGCATTAAGTAGCGAGATGCATCAGCTGGTGTGTTTTTACCTTTAAGGTCTGAGCCGTCTTCCATCTGAGAAGAAAATGTTGAAGGTTATCGAGTGTGATACAAAGAGAAACAGCAAAAGGTAAACATTTACCTCACACTGATGTCCTGTAGATGGTAAAGGCACATCAGTCATGTTCCTACTGTAGAAAGCAAAATTTGAAAATATATTTAGATTAACATGTCTTGTTGAAAATGATCCTCATGTAATTTTTTGTTTTCTCAGCTATCCGTGCCCACGACAGGCTGCTCTCTATGTAGATTACATGTCTTACCTAGATTTCATGGCTGGAGAGGTAAGTTTAGTTCAGCTGTACATCAAACTGTGTTACTCCACTATGTATGAGACACAAGCATCATGACAGACTTCCAATCACAGATAGGTGTTCGACCAAACCTCCTGAGGCTAATGCTGCGAGATCCAGTGCTCTGGGTGAAGGTCGCCTTTGGTCCCTGCACTCCTTATCAGTACCGTCTGACTGGGCCTGGACAGTGGGCCGGAGCCCGTCAGGCCATCCTCACTCAGTGGGATCGGGTGACTCAGCCTTTCAGAACCAGAGCAGTACCAGAACCAGAGAGCCGGTCGTCCGTCCTCTTCTCTCCATTGCTGCTAGTATTGGGTGGGGCTGTGATAACAGCGGTGCTCATTTCTAAAAATGAGACTGTTCCAGCTCAGATTCTGGACAGGTGCAAGATTTTCCTCAAGGACTCCTGGTTTACAGGTTAACCACAATAACACCATAAACAGTATGTAGCGTCTACAATATAGGGTCCAAAATGATGTCCACATGTTGCAATATAGACATTGCAATAGACACAGATTACAGACCTTCAATGTCCAAAAATGCAATTGAAGCAAAAGCCCAAAAAGTCTGAGAATATTTTGAAGTCATGAATTCTACTTTAGTCCTTTTACTTTGGAGAACAAATACTTTATAATAGTGGCTTTGTACAATGTTTTAAGCAGTTTGCACTCCTCTGACAGGTGAGCCGGAAAACTTTTAATTAAATATATGTGCTCAAGAAATAAAAGCCAAGACAGTTTTATTCATATTGTACCAATTCACAACAAAAGTTAAATCAGAGCAAGTCTGGACCACACTCCTAATCACTTCGTGAAAATGGCAGTAAAAAAAACATGTAACTCATAACAGGCAGAAACCTTGAGGAGACCAGAACTTATGTAATTAATCATTAACTGTTTGGACTGAGTTGGCTGTTTACTGGGGAGAAGGGTAGTGTGTCAGTCACAGACTCTGCCCCCCGATTTTCTTTCCTCCTGTATTACAGAAATCTTAAAATGGTTTCGTGTTCAACCACCATGGCTCGATGATTTAAATCCTTTCCAAAGTCTGCATGGTACTCACAATCCTCCTCTGGTGTGGTGTTGCCAATCTAGTTAAGCAGGAAATTGGCTGGTCCTACTATTTATTCCAAAAAAGTCCTGCTTATTCTCTCTGAGTATCCTCAAGAACAAGTTCTACTTCTTCTTGGTGCTGTACTCCACTCTGTTGCACATTAGCAGAGAACATCTGAGTTTAATTTGATCACAATCTTCATCTTAATCACTTCAAGAGTTTTATTTTATTCTGCTTCCCTCCTTTGAAAGATATCTGGATTGAAATGGTCTCTTTCTTCTAATGACCACTCCAGAGTCATAGCAGGTGCTGTGAGTTATGATGTTCACTCAGTAACTCTGAAATTAAATAATTGGGGAACTTTCATAGATATGGTGACAAAAAGATGAAGAAGCTCTCGTTAAATTAATTTAGTAACTTTCTATGTGGTCTAATAGTTCATTTTTTGCAAAGGGGAGTGTTTTGATGCTAATCTCAGTGCAGTCTGACCGCATTAACATGGAGTGAAGGATTGAAGAGTGGATTGTGACACACCTGTGGAAAACAAACTTTTTAGAAGGAACAAACTCTTGTCTTTCTGTCTTGTGTTTCACTCAAAAAACAGACATAAAACATGTACTTAATATTTTCTAAATAAGAGTAACACTTCAGTGTTGGTTGGTTGATTTTGAAGAAAATGCTCCTAAAGAAGTGAATTTGGGTGAGTAAACCACAAAGTCCATAGTTGGTGTGAATAAGCTGGTGAACGACACCATCTGGTGGCCTCGTAGCATTGTTTTAACTCAGAAACCATCAGCGATCACAAGCTTGTGTTCAGCTTTATGTAAGCTGGTGTAAAACCAGGAATCCAGATGTTTTCGCAAATTAAGCCATCTGAGCCTTTTAGTGTTTTATTTTGTGTGTTTGTGTGTGTGTGTGTGTGTGTGTGTGTGTGTGTGTGTGTGTGTGTGTGTGTGTGTGTGTGTGTGTGTGTGTGTGTGTGTGTGTGTGTGTGTGTGTGTGTGTTTCTTGTTATGGCACTGAATTTATCAAGGTTGCAATAAAATAAATTGGGTTCTTTTTGGTATTTCTGTATGTATGTTGAAGTGCGTGTACAGCTGAATTTACTGATAAACCTTTTATTAACTTTGCTTAATAGTTTGTAAGGGTAGGTCTGCACACCCTCAAAAGTGTTTTCAGCCTGTCGTAATGTGCAAATAGATATCATAAAGTTCTAATTTGTATTGTCCACTTTAGATTTAAGACTTTACCTTGATTAAGTCTTATTTTTTTTTTATCTCATATATGCCCACTTCCCAACTACTCTAGTATATTGTTAAAGTTTCAAAAAAGCTGAAAGCAAAATGACACTCAGGTGAGATGTCCAACACATTGGTTTATTCAGGCAGGAAAAACACTATGCTCATGGTGACTGTAAATACACCTGGTAATCTTAGCTGTCCTTGACCTTAACAATCCACAAATGTCACTCCCTCTCTGTTTCAGCTCGGCTTTAATTTGATTTCTAGAAACAGTAGATATGGTTTTTGTTTAGTTTTTTGGTGGAGCTTCTTTAGATCGTTTGTGGGCGGAGCGTGGACAGAAGGTTTGGGATGGTGGTTGGGTTGCGCACATGGATGTAGTAGATGGAAGCTGCTCCAGCCATGACGGTCAGGCTCAACTTAAACAGGCGGCCAGTGATGGAGGCGTCGTATTCCCTCAGCTGGAGGAGACAGGAGGGAAAAGTTTATGTTGAGGTGTACTCAATGGTCAGACAGTCGTTCTTCATACATTCAGTTATTCACTATACATTAAACATTACAGTGTTCATCTTAGACCTGTCTGGTTTTTAAGGGCTGGTTCACACGGTCAAACTGGGTGAAGATCGCTCTGCGGGCTCCCTCCCACTTCCCTGGTCCCATCAACCGGTACTGGTAAGATGTGGCAGGCTCCCACAGAACCTTCTTAAAAAGTGGGTAGTTTGTGAAAAAGAGCCAGAGGAGACTTGGACGCACCCCGATCTCTCCTGCAACGTCATCCATGTAGGTAACATAGTCCACCTGCAGGGGTGCCAACTTTGACGTAACAAAGCTGTGGAGAGGATTAATCAAAACTGAATGTGGGAATCAAATAAGCTCTTATTTCTCATTTAGCAACCAGCTAGTGAACATAGTGGAGCTTTCAGCAGCTAAAGAGCCAGTTCTATCTTACACAGGCCCTGCCCTCTACTGGACGCTATAAGTAGAGCACTCCCCCACAGAAAATTTGAATGTGCAAAGCTGGCCAATCAGGGCTACCAAGAATGTGGGTCACAGTACATGAAGACATGTGCTGGCTACAGTTAGTTTGCTCTTGGATTTGTTTTCTCCTGTGGAGCTGCCACTTAAAGAATTCATTATCTGTTGTACCGCTGTCTAATCTCGACCGCTAAACCACATCGTCTCTTTTTGAGTGGTGGCTGAGGACTGCAGAGTGCTAACCCAGATCAGATACGAGTACTGGTGGGTGCAATTTTCAACACTTTGCTGTGATGCTCCTCTCCGCAAACCTCCTGGTCCCCAAGAAGATGGGAACTTAGACACAATTTGCATCGCTGCATTTTAAACCAGCACATCACCATGCATATTGTTTGCATGTTAACTGTCAAGCAGTTGCTGGAACTGGTTAAACCGGGTGATTGGCTCACCACCATTGACCTGAATAATGCATATCTTCACATTGAGGTTGCACAGGCTCTTTCAGCAGATGTGTGGATGAGGCACTTCAGCTTCTGCGCAACCAGAGTGTGCAGATCTTTTCCTCAACAACCTTATTTTAATGACCAGCTCCAAAGGGTTGATTCTACACCTAACCGGGCTGGGGTCTGTGATCAACTGATGCTGCTTTATGTCACCAGGTGAAAAATATACGGTTCTAATGCAGACAGTTCGCAGTCTGTGGTTGGGTGCAAAGGTGACAGCGTGTAATGTCATGTGGGTGCAGGGGCTCACTGAGCAGCCCATCCATTGGTCCCATCGGGGCAACAGGGCATGCAATGCAATGCAATGCCCCAGTTCAGGGATGTTCTATCAAAGGAGATGGGTTTGATGCTGACCACGCTCAGCTGATCTCCAGGCTTTGCTTTGAGAGCAAATGCAAAATTTCAGTAGATGAATCCTGTATGGGTGAATCCTGTGTGGGTGCCCTCTGCAACAGTGTCCAGCAGAGGGCTTCACCTATGCCTTTAGCTCTTGGGTTACAGTACGTAACCTAGACATTTCCCTCAGATGTTGAATAAACCACAACTTAAGGAGAGTGAATATATGACCTACATTTATGAAGTGATGAGAAACACAACTATAGCTAATGTTTCTTTGTGTCCACCTGATGAGTAATTTAATATTTAATATGTCTAGGTTGTTCCTCTTATGTCATTGTGTTGTTATTGTCTCAGTGTATAATGCTGCTGCTACACCGGAATTTCCCAGCTTGGGATCAATAAAGTCTATCTATCTATCTATCTATCTATCTATCTATCTATCTATCTATCTATCTATCTATCTATCTATCATATCAGATGAAGGAAAATTAGAAGCTTTACGATTTCCCCATGTCCTTGGTGTCCTTCTCAATCGCCTTCATCATTGCCTTTTTGGAGGGCAATTTTTTGATTCCTGAAGAGCAAAAAGACAGACTGATATGACTGGAAAGTATCCGAACAGGCAGAAGGTGGTAAAGTCAACATCAAATCAAGTATTATTTATATAGCTCATTTGAAAATAACCAGTTGAATGAATTAGTCAGCAGGCAAAAGGCACAACAGCAACAATATAAAACACAATGAAAAAAAGAGTACATCAATTGAAAAAAAAAATGAAGTGTGTAAGAACAACTTATAAATGAATAAAATATTACCAATAAAACAAATAAGAGCAGCATGCAGCATCACCTTTGAAGACACGCGTGGCCCAGCGTGCCTGCATCTCCGCCAGGATATTGATGGCTCCAAACCCATGGATGAAACCCACGACAGCCAGAGTGGGATGCTCTATGTTGGGAGGAAAAACATGCTTGTACAGACCAATGCGGTGTCCAGACTTGTATGTAGCATTGCTCGGAAAAATACGGAAAACCATAGTTGTAACCTGTGGCGAACACAATTGTATCCACCTGTCAGAGGGAAGAGACAATTTAGAGATTAATCTAAGTAATATCAAGAAATGTTAAGAAATATCCTTGAAGGTATCCTTGGGAACAATCTTCTCTGACCTTCTCCACAGTGCTGCCATCATCAAACACCATGGTGGAACCACGGATTTCCTTCACATTTGGTTTGATAATGACCGACCCAGACAGAATCCTGAAAGGCAGATCATCGTTCAGCACCGGCATCTGATTGAAGAATCTGATAAGGAGGCAGAACAAGGTAGAGATTAAGACTGTTTGATGGAGAGAGAGTGAATAACACGTCGACAGATTGGAAACACTTTACTTATTTTGAAAGTTGTAAATCTTAAATGTAATTGACTTCATTACCTGCTCAGATAGATAAAAATATAAGGTCAGACTTCATGCAGAGAAATGATCTCTGTAGTCCTAGAAGCACCTACCCATGTTTGGGTTTGAGGGCATACATGGTGTGGTCGTACATGGCGTTGAGTTTCTTCTCACCAATCCAGTTGAGGATGCTCATTGGCAACAGCTGGAACAAGATGTGGACAAAGCGCGTGTTGTACTTCATGTCCACTGGCAGGCCGTTGTCAGAAACCTGTCGGATGACCCAAGAACCACGACGAGTGGTACACCACTCAGATACACCTATAGAAGGAGAGCAAGAGGCAGACAATCAACATACATGAATGATCTTCAATCAGTGTCTTATATCAACGGAGGACAAGAACAATCAGACAAGACGCAACCTGCTCTGCCACTCTGCTGCTCTCCACAGCGATGTCACCTCCTGAGTTACCGATGCCGATGACCACAACTCTCTTCCCGTGCATGTCTTCAGGTCCTTTGTAGTCCCAGCTGTGAAAGTATTTCCCTTCAAATGTATCAATTCCTGCAACACAGCAGAACAATCTCTTCAGACTTTGAAAACGAACAATGTGATCCATTAATGTCACTAATCAGCTTAGAATTTAACAGTCAGACTTGTTTGAATGCAAGCCTGGGTAACATTTACATTGAACGTGTCTGTACCTGGGAAGTCTTTGAGCGGCAGGTTAGGGTAGGTGTAGTGACCAGAGCAGCAGATTACTGCATCAAAGACATGCCTCTGCTCCTGTCCATCTCTGTTCTCAGTCACCACTTCCCATTGACCAGTGCGAGAAAAGTCTGGTCTCTGTCTGACACTCTTCACTGAGGTCTAAAATACACAATACAGCAGATTAGTTTGTAGATATTGTTTTAAACTGCTGTGAATGAACCATTTGCTTCTTTCTGTTCACTAGATTTCGTTACCTTGAAGCAAATGTGCTTGAAAGTGCTCTGCATACAGCTTTAGGTGTTTCAGGATTTTCGAGTGATGCATGTAGTTGGGATAATCGGCAGGGATGGGGAAGTCACTGTAGCACATCATCTCCTTGGATGCATTAATTGTGAGCGAATGGTAGATACTGGCCCTGTTGGGCTCTGACACTTCCTGCAAAAAATGTTTGAGATGGCAGAAAACAGGAGAGAAGAAACAGAATGACTTGAACAGTTCTGAGGATTAAAAACTAAATTGTTGACAGCACTTTTTCTGGAGCGATGACCTGCCTTGAACCTCCACAGTCCACCCAAGTGGATTGTGCATTCAAAACAGGTTGGCACCATGCCCTCATCCGGACAGGCCTTGATGCTGGCCAGACCAGAGGGACCTGCCCCGATCACTGCTACTCTGTGCACCATGGTGGAGCTGTATGAAGAAAAAAGACATTTGTTTATTTATTTATTTTTCTCGCAATCATCACATTGAAGCACATAACTTTCTGTCCCTGCAAACATGAATTAATTGGGGGGCACATAACACTGTGCCCCAAAATGCCTGCTATGCTAATAAGCCTTTTACTTACTGTAGAAAAAGAGAGGTAGCTCAGATATGTTAACATATTTGCAATAGCTCTGGATTGCTTTGAAGGTATTTGCAATTGCATGCAGCAGAAAGCAATTATTGGTCTGGACCTCATTTATGTCACTTAATACGTATAACATTTATTAACTCCTAACGTCAGACTCGGTCATAAAACCTTCTCAGTTTATACATAGAAAGAAGTGCAAAGATGATCTCACATTTCTTTGAGAGTATTAAAACTTTAGAATGACCCAAAGAAAGGCAGTACAAACTATTCAAACTCTGCTGAGAACCTTTATAATTATCAGCGTTTGGAGAGTATCAGTGTAAAATGTGGAGATCAACCTAAAATCAACTATTCACAAAATGTTTTGATAGCTATCTTTGATATTCTGGTTTGATTCGGTCATGTTGCAGTTTGATTAGTTAATACCAATAGGCCACACACACCAAGCAATGGTGCTGCTGTAAAATATGTCAGAACTACAAGTGTACCAGCTCTTCTTACCTTGAGCCTTGGTAGTTACTTTTTAATGCCTTCTAATTGGTACGTGCGTCCCCAGAGCACAGCCTTTTTATGTCAGGCAGTGACTGACGAGAGGCATTCTTTTTTCCTCTCTTTTTCTGTTCCCAAAAAAGGCGAGGTTGAAGTTAAATGGTGTTTACCAAAATCCAAATGGGTTTGATTGTGAAGTTGAAAGTTCAACTTCTGTTCTTGGAGTTATATCAAGTTGATTAATTTTTTGAAGAAGTGCTGATGAATAATTGACTAACCCCCTTCAGGAAGTGTGGAACAGCACATTCAAATCCACTGAACAGGACACTACAGGCATGTGTACACATGATATAGTACAATACAATGATATCATACAAGAAACACATCATGCAATGTTATATATAAATGTTATGTGTCTTTTTTTCAGGCTTTTGTATGATCTAAAACAACTGAAAAAAACACTTTAAATGGACACAGAGAGTCACTGTCTGGCTTATTTAGATTTGCGTCAGGAAGGTTATTAAATAAAAAGGGATGGAATCTCCTCATTGCTGGTGCAAAAATGAACCAGTATGAAGTCTTAGATTTGTCTTTTAATAGGGTTGTAATTTCTACTTTATTGCATATGCTTTGTTTCTGTGATACTTCATAGAAAAACTCCTCTCATTTCACAGCAGACGCCATTATCTCTTTTGTTTAATCAGAGATCCTGAGATGGCAGCTGTTTGATTAAAGGCTAAATCGGGCAGACAGGAGCTTCTATCAAGCCTTAATCATCCAATGAGTGATTGTGCAGACAGGTGACCCCCACTCTCTATTCAAAGCCATAAGATTAAATAAGCCATGAACTTGTTCTGTATTTTGCTCTTTGAATAGGTTGTTTTTCCAGCTAAGCACTTGTTTTTTTATATATATATTTATTCTATATGCATAAAGTTGGTGTAAATAAGGAAATAAATAACTATAATGTGTTGGCTCAACAACAGCTTTGAATGTACTTTGGGCTAGACTGGGATAGGCATTTTAGAATAATTTTACTTACATTTCCAGGAATAAGAAGCGGTCATCATGATCTCTTTTTGTCTGGCAGTGCAAAGATGTGTGTATGAGCAAAACAGAGCCAGCTGTTGCACAACTTGATAGGGAGGTCATGTTCTCCCCAGCAGCACATCAGCAGCAGTCACTCAGCAAGCACAACTGTGTGCATGTAGTAAATGAATGGACCCTTTACAATAATACACAGTTACAACACTTCACTTATTTTTTTTTATATTACAGGATTTCAGATGGTAAAATGCCCTTCAGCATCCACTTGGACGCTCCATCTGAAACAAGGGCCAATCGAGTAACTCTGATTACATGCTTAGTTGCAAATAATCCAAAATATCCATTAAATATATAATATGTAACATTTCTGCATTAAAAGGACTAGATCTTTGTTATATGTTTTGTTGAGTTTTGCACTTGCGTCAATCCAAAAGTTTCCAACAGTGTTCAATCAAAGTCTAAAGAAATCTGTAGTTTTATTTGAGCTAATGGTGTGTTTCATTTAGTTGTCTGTCGCTATGACTGCCAGGAAAACAGATGACAAGTCGGAGAGTGAGGAAGGAAGTCAGAGAAAGTGACCAAACATAAAGCGAATGAAACATCATTACAATCACCTCAACAGTGAATACTTCTGCCCGAGTCACATAGATACATTTTCATTATCAATGGTGGTGAACACTGACGACAGCAACTCCCATGATCCTACGATACTTATACCCTTAGCAGCAGAAATGACATATCATCCATCCTACAAAAGTCACATTCGGCACAGATGTGGGACAGTCAGTTAACCACAGCTGTTCAAATGCTGCATCCTTCATGACTGAGCCAGTGGGCCAAGTTGACCATTAAATCAGTGTGTCAGTGCCTGGATATGGATTAATCGTCAACCATCAACTACAGAGAAACAGTGGGTGCACCTAAATTGACACACAATATGTAGTACTTCCTACCAAACAAACCAGGAAACATCTGTTACATTAACGTCTGTAAGGTCACATTAAGGGCTGTTCCCACTTCAGTCAGTTGAAGAGTCACCTCATTTGTGGGAAATTTACGACATTACAAAACAAAAGATGTATGTGCCAATGCCATCTGCTATCGCATTAGGGTTGAATAGAAAAAGATAGTGCTTCAACAATGATTTTTTGTGGAGGATTGGAATCTAGTGAACAAATCCCCCCAAAAACTTGGAAAGGCAGCACATCTCAAATTTCCAAGTCAAGGAGGACAAAATGCTTTTTTATTTCGCTCACCTAACAATAGATAAACGTGAATGTGTTCCAACGCAGAGCCTTTTCTTCAAAACATTAGCTAATGTGATGTGAGCCAAAGAAACTAGTGAAATGTGTGTATTTTGTCCTCCCTGACTTGGTAATTTGTGTTGCAGTAATGCGATTTCAAGTTTTGGGGGAATTTAATGTCACTACCTCAAACTGAGATACCGGACTACGTTGCATTGTGTGCCTTTCTGTGGTCTGGTCATTCAGAATGTGGCCCTTCAGAATTGGTCTGGCACTACAGTGTTCTCATGTGTAATGCCTATTACACTTGATGATCAATGGAATACATCAAGTCTCTTGAAACAAGTTGACCAGTTCTCAAGAATCCCTTTAACAAATTGGCGTCACGTGCAGGATCCCAAGAGAACTACTGGCAAGTGCAAAATGTCTTAATTTCTGCCTTTCCACATCTTTGTTTGACAGAAGAACTTGTGTATTTATTGCAATACTCCTGTGAGCATCAAAAACCTGGGCCAGAGCTCATCCTTACTATTCTTTTATATTGTTATAGTTTGAACAAAACTAGACACCAGATGACACTTAGCTGAGACGCCTAAAATATTGGTTTATTCACACAAGAAAAACCTCCACATTCATGGTGACTTTAGGTTGGATATGGTGTAAATACATCTAGTAAGCTTAGCAGTTCTTGACCTAAACAATCCGGAAAATGTATTTCCTCAAACAAATTTTGTAAATTGGGTTACATTTGGATATATTTTCGGATAAACAGTTGCCATATTACAAGATTAAGCATGTAATTAAACTAAATATGTAGATACGGTAATACCTCTAGCAAATAATCAGCAGCTCAGACAGCTAGAGACCCCTATAATCATTCCCATTCTCACAATCCAAAGAGGAGTTTATTGAAATAGATGCGTTTTGTTGTGTGTGTTGGAGCATGTTTAGATTGTTTGTGGGCGGAGCTTAGACAGGAGGGTTGGGATGGTGGTTGGGTTGCGCACATGGATGTAGTATATGGAAGCTGCTCCAGCCATGATGGTCAGGCTCAACTTAAACAGGCGGCCAGTGATGGAGGCATCTTGCTCCTTCAGCTGGAGGAGACAGGAGGGAAAAGTTTATGTTAAAGTTTAGCCAAATTGTCAGACAGTTTGTAACGTAAGAATATACATTTAGCATTTCAGTGTAGATGACAGACCTGTCTGGTTTTTAGGGGCTGGTACATGCGGTCAAACTGGGTGAAGATCGCTCTGCGGGCTCCCTCCCACTTCCCTGGTCCCATCAACCGGTACTGGTAAGACGTGACAGGTCCCCACAGAACCCTCTTAAACAATGGGTAGTCTGTGAAGAAGAGCCAGAGGAGACTTGGGCGTACCCCAATCTCTCCCGCTAACTCATCCATGTAGGTAACAAAGTCCACCTGCAGGGGTGTCAACTTTGATGTAATGTAGCTGTGGAGAGAATAAATCAGACATGAAAGAAGTAATCTCACACTACAGTTAATGCAGTGACTCATAGAAATAAAAGGTTAATATGAATACAAAATATATTTGTCTGTACTCAGACCAGTGAGTTTACTTACTATGAATTAATTGCAGGTGATAATTTGCTTCAACAGGTTTAAAAAGGTCAGTGGTCATTAAATTTACTTAAGCCAAAGTAAAATTATATTGGACTTCCATTCATCAAGTGACCACTATCATGAATTCAAATGTGAGACAGGCAATTGTTTGCTAATGTAGACGTTAGACGTCGCACCTTTAAATTGTGAAAACATGCCCCCAGGTGGCCAAAAAATGTTAACACAGCTTTAAAAATAAAAAACAACCGCAAATGTTACCATCCATTCACTCCATTCCATAGGTGTGACAGAAAAATGGGACAATAACATTGTCAAATAACAACGTCAGGCAAATTAATAATGAATTTCACCTTTTCTCCATGTCCTTGGTGTCCTGCTCAACAGCCTTTATCATTGCCTGGTTTGAAGGCAATTTTTTCAGTCCTGAGGAGCAAATAGACAGAGGTGAATACAAATGATTGCGAAGTGTCAAGACCAATAGATGGCATTAAACTGGGCATGCAGCCTCACCTTTGAAGACACGCGTTACCCAGCGGGCCTGCATCTCAGCCTGGGGCATGATGGCGCCAAGGGCATGGATGAAACCTACGACAGCCAGAGTTGGATGCTCCATGTTGGGAGGAAAAACGTGCTTGTACAGACCAACACGGTGTCCAGACTTGTACAAAGCATTGCTCGGCAAGAATGGAAAATCATAGCTGTAACCTGTGGCGAACACTATAGTATCCACCTGTTAGAATGAAGAGATAAATGTGGGCGATTAATGTACATTGTGTTTGAAATAAACCAATATTCTTGAGGGGAGTTCTTGGAAATAATGCCCTTTGACCTTCTCCACGATGCTGCCATCATCAAACACCACGGTGGAGCCACGGATCTCCTTCACATTTGGTTTGAGAATTACCGACCCAGACAAAATCCTGTGAGGCAGATCGTCGTTGATCACTGGGATCTGACTGAAGAGTCTAATGAGGCGGCAGAAGAAATCAGAGCAGTCAACAAAGAGGTTAAATGGATAGGGGCTGAAAACAATGAAAGCAAGACATTCACAGGCTTCCAACATCAAGTGCACTTTAATTGATCATGTAAATTGTAAAGCTGTAAATGTGATTGACTTCATTGCCTGTACATTGCAGCAACAATTTAAGGAGGTTGGAACCTACCTATGTTTGGGTTTGAGAGCATACATGGTGTGGTCGTACATGGCGTTGAGTTTCTTCTCACCAATCCAGTTGAGGATGCTCATTGGCAACAGCTGGAACAAGATGTGGACAAAGCGCGTGTTGTACTTCATGTCCACTGGCAGGCCGTTGTCAGATACCTGACGGATGACCCAGGCACCACGACGAGTGCTCATATACACCTATAGAAGGAGATCAAGAGAAAGCCATTACTACGCATGAATTATCTTTAATCCATGTCAATATTAAAAAAGGACTAGAGCCATCAGACAAGCCTTCCAGACCTGCTCTGCCACTCTGCTGCTCTCCACAGCGATGTCGCCTCCTGAGTTACCGATGCCGATGACCACCACTGTCTTCCCGTGCATGTCTTCAGGCCCCTTGTAGTCCCAGCTGTGGAGGTATTTCCCTTCAAACGTCTCAATTCCTGCAACACAGCAGAACAATGTCTTCAGACTTTGTGTAACTAAAATAAGGTGATTCAGTAACGTCACTATCCAGCTTAGAATTTAAAAGTCAGACTCGACTGAACGCAAGCCTGGGCAACATTCACATCAAACGTGTCTGTACCTGGGAAGTCTTTGAGCGGCAGGTTAGGGTAGGTGTAGTGACCAGCGCAGCAGATTACTGCATCAAAGACATGCCTCTCCTCCTGTCCATCTCTGTTCTCAGTCACCACTTCCCATTGACCAGTGCGAGAAAAGTCTGGTCTCTGTTTGACACTCTTCACTGAGGTCTAAAACACATAATACAGCAGATTGGTTTGTAGATATTGTTTTAAACTGCTGTAAATGAACCGTTAGCTTCGTACAGTTCACATGGATTTAGTTACCTGGAAGCGAATGTGTTGCAGCACTTTAAAGTGCTCTGCATACATCCTGAAATACTTCAGGATTTTCGAGTGATGCATGTAGTTGGGATAATCGGCAGGGATGGGGTAGTCGCTGTAGCACATCATCTCCTTGGAGATGTTGATGGTGAGTGAACGGTAGATACTGGCCCTGTTGGGCTCTGACACTTCCTGCAAAAGATGTTTCAAATGGCAGAAAACAGGAGACAATAAGCAGACTGACAAGAATAGCACGGTTCATAAAAACTATATTGTTGTCAGCACTTTCTGTGGTGATGACCTGCCTTGAACTTCCACAGTCCACCCATGTCGTCGCTGCTTTCAAAACAGGTTGGCACCATGCCCTCATCCAGACAGGCCTTGATGCTGGTCAGACCAGAGGGACCTGCCCCAATCACTGCTACCTTGTGCACCATGGTGGAGCTGTATGAAGAAAAAAGACAGAAACATTTTTTTTTATGTCATCATTGTTATCAGATTTAAGTATATAACTTTCAGTCCCATGAAATGGAAACATGATTAGGGTCAGGACATGTATACTGAGAGTTTGTGCCAAGAGGTAAGTCTCATTCAAATACTTCAGTGAGGCTTTTACATACTGTATAATAATAATAATAATAATAATAATAATAATAATAATAATAATAATGTCTGTCATCGGTCTTTTACAGCAAAAGTGATCATGCACGTCTTTGAGAGCACTTAAACTTTAGAACGACCCATTGATAACACCCTGCTTGGACTTGGGAGAGAACACCAGTCCTGAAATATCCAATATCTTCAAAACCGTTAAAAATAGGAGACTGATTGGTTTTATGTATAATTTGCTCATAAACTCGGAAAACAGTGATACATTATTAGAGAAATATATATTAAGTGGACTGAAGACCTAGGCGCTGAAGTCAAAGAAAAATGGAAAGAATGCTTGTCACTAACATACAAATTAACCACTAAGGAAAATTTGCACCTAATACAGTTTAGGGTAATGGCAAGAGTATACTATACTAGAGATAAAATTTGCAAGTTTGATAACACAGCTTCAGATAAATGTCTAAAGTGCAACCGATATAGCAATTCCCTCATGCACGCCTTGTGGCACTGCAAAAGTATTAAGAAGATTTGGGAGAGCATAGAGAGTTGGCTATGTAAATATACCAACAAAACAATTGTATTCTCTCCAAGAAGGTGCATCTTTCAAGATATTGAGGGCATGAGATATCCGACCAGTTGGCAATTACTTTTTTCTTCTCTTATCCTTAAAAAACTAATAGTGCAAAACTGGAAGAATAAGGAAGCACCCTCAATCGAAAATTGGAAGGCCTTGATGAAGTACTACCTGTGTATTGAAAGATCAATGTCAGAGGACAAAAATAAAAAGAAACAATTTGAAAGCCAATGGAGTCAGATTTATAATGCCCTCTAGAGCGTGTAAGTAGTACCCTCACCCCTTTTTTTGTGTGTGTGTGTGTTTTGTTTTGTCGGGTGTATGAGTGCGTAAGTGTGTCAGGTTTTGAATGTATACCAGCATTTAGACAGAAGCTTCAGAGGCTCCTTTTCTCAAGAGAATTCTTGAATACTTGGGGTATTCAGCTCTATTGGGTGCGGGTGGGTGGGTTAAGGGGTGTGGGGTGGGATAGGTAGGGTGGATGGAAGGGTGGGTTGGGTCGGGGGAGGTGGGGTGGTAAGGGTGGGACTGTATAACCAATTATTATTATGGAAGAAAGCATCGAATGTAAAAAATGTAACTCTGATTTTGATGGAATTTTGAAGAAACTCTGATGTTACTTTGATGTACTTCCTGGTACCTAACTATGATGACCCACAGAAATTAATAAATAAAATTATAAAACAAACAAAGAAAAAAAAGAAAAAAAAACAAAAACACACTGCTTGGAACTTTCATTTTCTATTTTGCAAATTCAGTGATTAGTGTTGTGATAGCAACAGTGGAAAATTTGGAAACCATCCTACAGTTAAACTATTCCATCTCACATGTCTCTGGAGACCATCTTCAATATTCTTGTTTTATTTAATCACCTTTCAGTTTATTCATTTGCACATAAAACGGGTCCGCAGTAAAAGCATGTGTGACATATCCCTAATGCTCATGCAGGTGTGTTAACACCACCTCAACAGTGAAGTACACAGATGGTTTTGTCTCTGGTAGCCCTCTGATCAACGTTCAGTCCTTAAACACACGTTGCTTAACTGAGTCGTTTAATCAAAGCAATCTTTAAAGGCCACCATGCCCCACTCACTGTCAAAGCCACTACGGATTTATTATAAAGAATTCAAGCAAGAACCCAGTTTGAAATGCCTTGGCGGTGAAGTAGACCAGACAGCCAACCAGAGGCCATATATAAGAGCTATTTCTGTTGCAAAAACAGATCCTGTGCAGTGTCTACCAAGCTCTGCTTGTATTATCCTTCAACATTGTGTCCTGGTTTGGTCTCTGGTCTGTTAGATTCTAACAGAGGAGTCAAGCATAAAACCAAAATCACAGGCTGCACCGCCAGTTCTCAAGAATATCATGCAAAATTAATAAATAGGCACAACAAAATCTATGATGATGCATCCCCATCCATTCTTTCCCCATTCTGAGCTAATGCCTGTGCAGGGATGTTTAAAAAAAAAGAAAGAAAATCATAAAAATCATGTATCCCCAATGCCACTGCACAACTCAACAACAACTGAAGAACAACAACATACTGCACCTATTTACTTTTTGACTTGATGTTACACAGCCATTTCTTTTTTAAATACATGACATTTTATTCCATGTAATATTTTGTATTTCAATATAGATTTTGGTGTCCTTGTATCTTATATGAGCTTATATAATCTTGAATTTAAAGATGCACCAGAACACCAGCAGTGTCAACTCTTCTTACCTTGATCCTTGTGTGAGGGTTTTGGCACCTGAGTTGTGGGACGTGCACCACCAGAGGACAGACTTTTATACTGTGGCAGTCACCTAAGAGATGCATTCTTCTTTTTCTTTTTTCCTCTATCCCTCCCCTCCAAAAAAGGCAGTTAAAGTTTAAGATTTGACTGTGACTAAAGTTCAATTTGTGTCCTCTGAGTTAGATCAAGCAGCTGCAGAGGGCTGATCGTCAGCCCTCTGCAGCTGCTTGATTGAACTCAGCCGCTGATGAGTAATCGAGTAACAAATGATTGTATGCGTCACCTTATCTATCAAGACGCGTCCGTCAGTCACGACATGACACGTGTCAGATTTGAACCCCATTTAATTAAAAATCATTACAATCAAATCATTCAGATGGAACAACACATTCAAATCCACTGAACATGACACAGTGTTATCACATGACCATACAGGCATATGTATATACATTGAGAATAAGGTCTATACAGGAAACACACAATATAATTTATATTATTCAGCAGGCAAAAAACTCAGTGCAGTGACATATGTTGGAGCTGGCTTCATGTTTGACAATGTGCAAGAACACGTGACATTTGCTGACAATCTCTGAGAACTGGAAAATAAAAAAAATTAAAAAAAAGCATCTTTCTTTATGGCGGTGTTTCTCAACCTGGAAGTAAACAGGTGACCATGTGGAATGTGCAAAATCTGTTTCGTAATCATTGTGATAAACGTCTGTATCTTAGGCTTCTGCATGATCTCAATCGCAACAAGTAAAACACAAAAATCTAATCATAAAAATCATTTGGTCACAGAATTCACAGTCCAGCATATTTAGATTTGCGACAGAAGGGTAATGGAATTAAAGATGATGGAAGCTACCACCTCGCTCATGGGTCGTCTTATCGCTCACACCGGAATGATCATTGGGCAATTATTGCAAAGAGAGAGCACACAGCATGAAAGAGTCTACAAAGGTGCACAGTGTACCAGGGACCAGTCTGTTATATGATACCAGTTCATACCAGATATCTTATATCTGCTTTGGACCAAGTGGCACGAGCCAAGTCCAGTGGCTCATAGTCAGTAAAAATCACAAAGACACAAAACCTAAACATTCTTTCTGTCAAAAAAAAAAAAAAAAAAAAAATGGTTCAACTGAGCTGATACAACACACATTTACACAGAAATCATATGTCCACATATCTGATTATAATCCTAATTAACTGACAAATTAAAACATACCAAAAGATACAGATTTTTTTTTTTTCAGATGCCCCTGTAGATCAACAAGTTCTGTTTTTATCTGGCAGTGCCAACGTGTGTGTACGTGTGCCTGTGAGAGTCTAGTTAATGACTGGGTTCCATACAAAAACACATGCACAACACTTCCTTTACCTTTCAATTTAACATTTTTCTGTTTTGCAGAATTTAAGATAGGAAAATGCCTGTCAGCTTCTACTTAGCTTGAACTGAAAAAAGGCTAATGACGTGAATGCAGGCTAATGATCCTCTGATTTCATGTTTTGTTGAAAATAAGCAAAATTATTGCCTAATGACACATCACCCACCTCCAAAAAGTGACATTTGCTCTTCAGATTTGGCACAGGCGTGTGACAGCCAACACGTGTAAGGGCATAAATCAGGTAACCAGAACTTTTCACATGCTGTGTCCTCGATTGATTTACGTACAAATCTAGACCACTGGCGTCATTTAAAGTTCAATATTAATGTGGGATCTCAGCTTAGCACAACCCGAATCAGTGGGCCAGTGCGTAGAAACAGATTAACAATCAACCATGCTGCCTCTGAGAAATAGCACGTTCACCTAAATTGACCCGAGACATATGTTCTTACCAAACAAACACGCTTCTGACTTAACGTTAAGATTGTCACCAAGTGGACACTTTGCGGTTGATCCTTTTACAGATTATTGCCTTTGTGAATCTTTAACTTAGAATTAGTGTGAATTTAAAACACCATGAAAACACAACCAAGGGTTTAAGTCACGAGAATGCTTTCCTACCATAATTTGATATAGAAAAAAGTGCCACTTGATCACAGAGTTGTTAGACTAGGACTTTCTTTATATTATCATACATTTTCACAAAGCACTCTCCAAGTTGAGACATGAGAGTGTGTGGCAGGTAGTTAGTTTTTGCCTTTAAACTCTGATCAGGGATCCATGAACCATGGCAGAGCACTAGGCCTTTACAACACAAACACACGCCCGCACTCACCCCGACTTGGTGCCATTAAAAAAAAGCATGTTGCCATGGTGATAATGGGAAATGACGTCCGTAGTAACTTATTCTGGTGCAATATTTTTGAAATGTTTATTAATGAATAAACCTAGCACAACTTTGTGAGACTGGAACCCAGACTGCAAAAAAGTTGTGACGCTGTGTAAAACAGAATGTGATTATTTGCTCATCCTCAACGTTTTACCTCGTCAACTTCATTGATTTTTGGAAATATATGCTGATTCTGAATTTGATGCCAGCAACAAAAGACTGGGAAAGTCATGGAATGTTACAAACCACCTGTCCGAAACATTTCACAGGTACGCAGTTGATTGGTAACAGGTGATTGCTGAAAGGTGCACCTACGGAGGTGGCAAGGTTCATGAGACACATGATTGTGTAAAGGATATTACTATATGGGCTCAAGAACACTTAATGAAGTCGGAAAACAAATAATTGCATTCTGGTTTTATATACACTTTACACAGCGTCATAACTCTCATCTGGGTTGGAGTATTATTTTAGACCTTGCAAACATAGTTGGACAAAAATGTTTAAAACAGTACAATGCCGATGTCTTTAGGAATATTTTCACAGTGAAGAATTTTAGCAAGCTGTAATTTTTAGGAGCACGACTGCAGATTCTAGAAAACAATGATTGTATTTTTTAATCGGGTGCACTTGATATTGTTTCCAAAATGGAGTCAATGTTAATCCAAATGTTGAGATTTAGTGTATGGGGTATGACGGTAACTTATCATCAGGCACAGCCAGTGAGCAAGTATGAAGTTGTCGTGTACCTGAATACATTTCAGGTGTTTAAACATGCGTCCATCCTCTGAGCTGCAGTAGAGCTCAGCCACGCCTTGTTCCATACTTCATAGATAATTTGTAGATTAGTGGCAAGCTGCCCGGAAACTCTCCAAAAGTGGGAATAGTGCGAGTTCTATTAAATCAGAGCAAGATATTAATTGAAAAATTGATCGAAATTAGTTTTAAATTTCCCATGTCTTGCCTGGAAGGGCTCAGTTTTGAGAGACCACAAAAGAGATGGAAAAGAAAATGTGTGTGAACAGTTGTGTGAATCATTCAATAGGTAATAAACTATTAACTGTCGCTGATCTGATTCTGTTGCCAGATAATGGGCCATGAACCGGTCAATAAAACCCCTGCTGATAATATTCTATTATGTAAACAAAAACAGTTTGGTCAGATTATAGAGGTGCTGCTGTCTGGGACTATGATTCCTCTGTTTGCCCTTTTGAATAAAGTGTTTGTTTAACTTCTAACAGGAAGTGAGAGTGACTGTAACGATCTGTCAATGTACTGTGTTTTAAAAGTCTGTGACTCCTTTACCATCAGTGGAACCAAACAGTTAGTGTTCTGCAGTTTAGCAGATTATCATGAATGTATGGTCCGTTATTTCAAAATGTTAAGATATAGTATCCACCACTCAAGACTCAAGCCAGTTAAATATACAACTTATCTTCCTCCTTCCTTACAAATGTGATTGAAGTATTGTACAGTATGACAGTCTTAGGCCTCATTACACTATTTGAATGTGTCAGTGCCTGGAGAAGAGGATTATGCGCACTTCCTCTGACTTTGGATAAATTGTGTCGGAAACAACATTTCTTTCCTTAGACCTACCAATCAGTTAAATATCCCTTTTCATGTTTCAGTTAAAAAACAGCCCAAACAAAGAATTTCATCAGGGTTTGTTAGTAGTAAATCTTTACAGTACGGTTACAGTCGCATTTGAATCAAAGTCAGATCCCCAAGAATAGCAAAGTTCATTATTTGAAATATACTCCCTACTCCCAGCAAAAGTTGTGAGTAGTAGTGTTAATAATTTAGGTTGAAAACACCTGTTAAGACTTAAAAGGGAGTTGACTTCATATGATTCAGGACAGTGCAGGGAGTGAATGGCTTCAGGAGATAATCTGGAACATTATGTTCTCATTAAAACTCCTGCACTTTTTTGGTAGGGTCACTGTAACCCGAAAGCGAGGGCTGATAGTGGGCTTTTGAATGTCAGATAACAGCAGAACAAAACTGTGTTTGAGCTCTCTTCTCTAGTCAGAAGGCATTTTCTCTTATATATCACTCTAGAAGACAAAAGGTGTGCAGACGCTCTTACAGTCAAGACTCAAACCACCGTGTCTCCTCTCCCTTCAGTCTGTCATGTTAAACTAACTGTCCCAGCAGGCCTTGCAGGGTTTGAGGTGAGAGCCACAGCATCTCCAACAGGTTATACTGGCAGTAGCCCATCCAGAACCCGAACATCACGTCAGTCACGTTGTGTCTGCCCAGTAGCACTCGGCTCAGCCCCACCAGACCGGCCCACAGCAGGACGAGGACCCTCAGCGGGGCAGCCAGCACGAGGTGAGCCAGCAGGAACCGCCCACACATGGCGGCGCGGGTGGCGTGGCCTGAAGGGAAGGAGTAGCGGTCCACGGAAAAGGTTGCAAACATGTCCATACGGTTGTGCGCAGGCCGTCGGCGGCGCACCACTGCCTTAACAATGGTAACCAGGACCAGGTCCAACAGCAGGCCTGCAGGGGATGAAGGGGGAGATGTAGAGGAAGATGAGTTATACTATTTGTAATGTAAACACGTTAATGTAGAAGCCAATGGCAAAAGGACATGAGACAATTGACCCTTGGGATGATACACGCACATTAAATTGAACAACTATATGATAAGTAATTTGTGGTAAAGGAAAGTGCCTCACAACCACAGGAGTAAATGGTAAATGATCCTGCCTGTCCTCTGGTGCAGTACATTTACACAGCCTGATGCTTTCTGTGGTCTTTAAAAGCATGATTAGCCTGCCTTAACATACAGAGTGGATTATCCTGACCAAAATGGGTCAGAGAGGAGTACACATCCAGCCGACTGTGAAAAAATCTTTGCTTTGGTACCATCTGGTGGATGTATCAAGACTAAAGTAACTAAAGCAGACACCAATGCACGCCTTTACTCACGTATCGCTCTGGGCAAATGCTCATTGGTCAGTTTAAATGACTGTGTTTACATGCTTACTAGTTTACTAAATATGAAAATATTCAAAATTTTATGAAAGGGCAAGCAAACAGCATATACCAAATAGGGCCTCATTCTGTAAGCAACATTTTCTAATAAAGACATCTGGCACATGCTGACAATATTCAGGCTTTAGGAGTATCTTTGGACTTTGATTATTTGGATGCATACAGCCCATTTGGAAAATGCCTTTCAAGCGTCTTGTCTGCGTATGGTCGGCTCTGTTCATTGTCTAGCCAACAGCTGGAGTTGAAGTAAAGATGCATGCAAAGAAGAAAAGCCCAAAAGCCCATATAACTGGTCAAAAGGAGACACACATCTTCATTCATCATGAATCATCAACTGCTTTATGGATATGCACAAATATCAAATATGGCAACAAATGTATAGCTGTTTGTAAACAGGAACATTAGTGGAATATTCATTTTCATTAGCCACGCAAACAACTTAGTGGTTATGTTGTCTTTTTCAGAATTGGGGCAGAAACAAGGATTTGTTGAAAGGAAATGTGGTCACTGTTAGTTCAGTTAGTTGAGCAGAATCTTAAGTCATCAATGACCCTGAATAGACCCCTTTCTCACTTCTGTCAAACACAGGTTTAATTATTAACACTAATAGTAGCTTAACTCCATTTAGGTGTGTCAGTTTCCAGGCTCTGATATAACAGACCTTTTTCGGAGCAGATATTTTGAAGCGACACAGTAGGAAACTCACAGGTAACAATAATGTTTAGAGTTAGTGCCGCTCATCATATCTGGAGGAAAACTTCAGCTTACTGTATGTTTGCAGCTTTTATTTAAACACGCTGTATTACAAGACATTTATGTTGTTTCACTGCATTGCCCTTATTCAATATTTCTTATAAACAGTTCCTTCCAGAGCTGCAGTGCTGAAAGATTTATGCCCCAGTCTGGTGGCGCTGAGCCATCACTGCTGGGAGTTCAGTGAAAGGATTGGAGCAAAATGAATATGCAACGGTAAATTTTGTTCATGATTGATCGCAACTACTCAATAGTCAAAAAACTGCAGCTGAATCTAGAGTACGAAACTGGCTGTGAGATGAAAGTGCAGCCTGCAGTGTTTTAGAATTGAGTATTTCATTCATGTCAGATGGCTGAAGAAACAGTGACTTCCTTTTTTCCAGACTTTCTCATCATGACCTGGTTTACATGCACAACCACACCATAAAATACCGCTTAGTATTGGTTTTCTGGCCTATCTTGCAGATCAAAACCGTCTCTGCAGAGGACCAGAGGCTGTCACTTACTGACATCAGACATTCAGGAGGTTTAACTGGTAAGTATGAGATGAACACTGACTCAGGATTGGTGGCAAACTTAAGTCTTTATCCAATACTATTAACCTTCCAAGTACCCTTAGAGCAACCATCCCTACTGCAGCTGTACCTCCTTGAAACGATGTGATGAGATCTCTCAAGGAGTCACTATTATATAGTGCATTAGCACACCCTTTAATGCCTTTTATAGTGCAGCTGTTCTATCTTATCAGCAGTCATAAGAAAGGCACTGAAGTCAATCCTTCACGATTTGATAATACAGACCACATATTGCTGTGTCAATATTTCAGGTCCTGACACGACATTCTGATGAATGACAATATGTAAAGTTTCCCACTACTAATCACTTCAAACCAGAAGGTCAGAAATAAGAATAATAATGAAAGTTTGAAGGATCCATAGGCTGCATTTTTAAACTGAATGTTTTTTTTCAAAACAACGACCCCACACAAATATGTTTCATTAAGAATGACATACAACAGAGAACAACAACAAACCCTCACATCTGAGAGGATTTGAATAGGAACTTTCATCAATGACCACTTAATTAACTTAGAGTTACAGTGCTGGCTAATGCTGCCAAGCAGTCAAACTGTCAGCGAAGCACAGACAGATCCGGAATGTGTTCTTTGTAGCCTCTCTACCCTGAGAAACATGCACCTGTAGTGACAGCCCTGCCTCCACCTGCCTAATTATTAATGACCTGCCACCTGTCTCTCCAGTTATCCTACAGCACAAGGGAGAAAAAAATTCATTCACCCACACACAGGAACGAGTCAGACAAACAAAAACATACACAGCTGCCGATATGGGCTCGTATGACTTGGCAAAGCAAACAACCAGATGCACAGATTCTCTTCCGCTTATCATGAGGCAACTTTTGATGTACAAACTGGAGGCACTGGTGCTCTGATGGGTTTCAGTGATAAAAAAAAAGTTAAAAGCCTATTGGCATGTCCAATTAACTAATGCAATCCAAACTACATCTGCATTACTGCTCGTAAATCAAACCAAAGTCTAAAAGCCTTTTTGTTATAACTGCAGACCTGTGTGAGCTTCACTTCAAGTCCATCAAATGTGAACCTGTCTCACTACTCTTCTTCAGTGTCGGATAGTCCTAATGAGGACAAGATCCGGTGAATGAAGCATGGTGTGCGGGAGAACGCTTGTATGACACTGCACTACATCTTGCTTTTAAAAAAAACATTGAACCCAAGCTTATCCTGTCATCATCATCTATATTTCCTTCATGTAGCTTCACCAAGCGTCAGTCAGACAGACTCAGGTTGACGTGGAGCAGACTGGACTCCATCCACAAAGCACAACACAGGCGGTGCTTCATTCAACATTTCGCACAGCATAACAAGAGGCAACATTTCACCGAGCCACACGCTTTCACCTGTTTGCCAAGCTGACGTGTGATCTTACAGATAGAAGTATGGAAAGAGATGTAGGAGACAACATATGTTAAAATTAGAGCTGAGGAGTGGAGGCAGAGAAGGATTACGGCCAGAATGAACAACAGATCTACAGGTGAGAACCTGCCAGCACTGATGGAAATAAAAGTAAAATAGGTCAGAGACATCATAACATAAATAGTCATGAGAGGTGGGACCACCTGTGAGATCTGACACAGAGGAGCTGCGCATGCCAGATGAGAACCGAGGAGGAGGAGGGAAGAAAGGAGGGGGCCGTGACACAAATACTGCACCTCATCCAGCCCAGTGGTACCCACAGACATGTCTGCAGGGGTCTGAGTGAAGATTTCAGGGAGAAGACAAATAGCAGAGTGTTTTACCCATGAGAAGGTTGAGCATGACTTCCTGTCCTGCAGCACTGTCACTCTTGTACAGACAGTAGGCGGTACCGGCCAGCCAGGGGATGCCATGTCCCGATATCTCTATCAGCTTCATCAAGGGGCGCACGCTGCCCCAGGACGAGTCCTCGCAGGCGCACACCCCCAGCCGCTTGGACAGCCACAGGTCGATGGCGAGCAGGGAGCTGAGCGCTACGCGGACGAAGGACGGGTTGAGCCGTATACCGTCCTCCTCTGACAGCCCCTGACCGCTCGCCGAGCCCGTGGACGAGCTGGAGCCCCGGCGCCGAGTGGGGCTCTCCGAGGCTCGGAGGCGGGCGGTGGTGGGGTCGGAGCCCTGCCGCTGGAGCAGGTGCGGCGGGGGAGACCGGTTCAACGGCTTCGTCAGTGACATGAAGTCGTAGCGGCCGTTGGAGCTGCCGAACACCGGGCTTCCTCCGCTGCGACCGGGGTTTTTAGCTTTAGGAGAAGGCATGGTGTCTGTTTATCTTCCGGCGGCTGATATCAGTGATGTAGATGAGCCGCAGTGGTGATTTATCTGCAGTGCTGTGCGGTCTGTCGCTTCTTTAGTTTATCTATTGTACGTTTCACGATTCTTCTCACGTCCAGTAGCTCCGAGCCGTATCGCCATCTTTGTTGTTCTCTTCGCAAAGCACCCTGGGAAACGATGTTTTTTCCAGGAACATACACGTGACTGTTATTATCTGCGTTTATTAGGACCAGATGAGATAACAGAACATCGCATTGGTCGTAAACTTAGATACAAGATAGATATTTAGTCGTTTCCTCCTCTACTGCCTATGTTTTATCTGGTTTATCTCTTGTGTTGCGTAAATTGTTTTCGGGGATGATGCTGTAGTTATTTCACGTCTTTCTTATTTCCAGCCAACACCCATTCTTTCTCTCACTGAGCCCCACTTGATCTACCTGATTATGCTTACAGGTCATTTTACAGATTACCGGCAGCATCGGAGCCAAAATAGTAAAAATTATTTATTTAATTAGTTTAAAAAAATATTGGATATAAAATTGGATCTGATAATCGCCCATAATCACTCAACCCATAGTATACAGGCATGTATACGTCTAATTGACTTTTTCTTGTACTTTGAATACGTATGCATATATTGGAAGAAAATTACAGTAGGCTACACTGAATATGAATACTTTAAAACTTTAACTCACATGCCTTTTGTATGTGTGACTGATATCTTTACTTTTACTTAAGTATTACCTCTGAGTACTTATCACAACAATGGGCAATACTTGTTGTAAGGATCACTCAATTGTTGTTTTTTATCTTTTCATTGTTGTCAAAAAAATGAATATTGTTATCATGTTTATCCTTTTATTGCTGTTCAGAGTCAGTGTCCAAAATTTCATCCATCTTTTCCAGCACATTCAAATATTTTTTTTAATAGGAATTAAAAAAAAAAAAAAATCCCCTTATAAGAGAAATTCATATACGATTTTGGTCTTTAGGACTCATCTTCAAATGTCTTCATTAAATCTGTGAGAGTTAAAATGCTTTAGGTTCCTTATCGCAGAAAGCATGGTCTTATGTTTGACAGCACAGACAATTATTGTATCTCTTGGGCAAAACATCACATTCACAAAGTCAGATTTTCTATATTTTGACCAAAAATATCCTTGTTCAGACTGTCCAGCTAAACTAAAACCTAAAACCCCAAACACATCAGTTATTTTATGAAACACGATGGACAATATTATTTATAATTTGTATTATATCTAATTCGATTATTTTGTAAATACAATAATTTAGTATTTAATATTTTATGTTATTTACTTATTTTCATTTTCTGTTTCGTTTAATAAAGTTAAAGATGAAAAAAATCACGACTCGTCTCTGATTGGTCGATGACCAACGTAACGGCAGCTAACCCCGCCCCCATCCGGGTCCATTCATGAGGTGCTGATAACTACAGGCCTGTCACGGAAGAGGTCCCCCCTTCCTGCCTCCCTTCTTTCTCTCGTGTCTGAGCTGCAGAGAGGAGCCCACCATGCCTGGAATTCTGCTGGGAGACGAGTTCCCCAACTTCGAGGCTGACACCACCGTCGGCAGGATCAAGTTCCACGACTTCCTGGGAAGCTCGTAAGTGTGCAGGCTCCTCGCGCAGGCATCACGTAGTGACGCGTGTGTTTACTCTGAGTTTTGAAACGTGTATTGTGCTCCTGTCTGGTAGTCAGGGGCTCCATCGAGGTTGCGTGCTGCCTTGTTATCAGACGGAGGGGGGAATCTCCCTGATCTGATTAAGGATTAACTCTGAATTAAGATAAGCAGCTTGATTTGTACTCAGATATGCACACCAGTCCAGAAGTGTATCAGCTCTTGATCTCAGTGTGTGACTGTCATGCGACACCTGCTGAGCTGACACGACAGAGTTACACAAGCATGACTCGGCTGGATTGGATAAAATGTTGTTAATATGCCATACATGTAGTAATAATACACACGTGAAAAGGGAGCAGTTACAGCATAGCTTTGAGTCTATATCATTTATGTTCTGCTTTTATTATTTTCTAACAAGGTCATTAGTGAGGTGGGCGCAGGACAAAGCCTGCATTGTGTGTGTGTCTGTGTGAACTTGGAACTGAGCTTCAGCGCTTGTATCTCCTCTTGGCACCTGCTCTCATGTGGACCCCGTGAGACCCTGCAGTCTGTTGTATAACAGCAGCACACATGCATGATTACCTCCTCTCAACAATATGAGAATAACATTTTTTCAAAAGCTTGTTATCTAATAATCCATATCTATAATCATCATAATTTCCCTTTATTTTCTTATTGTTGCCGTCTGGCACAATGAATAGAGGGTGTGACTGTTCCTAGTTTTCATACAGACAAAACCTGCTTTCCAAATCAGGGAAACTACCCAGTTGGAGTTGCTGCATAACACATTTGTTCTTTCTTTAGTGGGAAATAATGTTCAGTTCTGTGGGAGGTCACCATGTGTTACTATTGTGACCTTTATTATGAGGTCCACTCTGTTTTTTCAACAATGCTTGACTGAGGTTTTTTGTGTGAGTGGAAGCCGAGTGTAAAAGTTGCGAGCTAATCCAAGCAGACTAACAAAAAAAAAAGGTTTTCACAGCCCCCCTTTTGAATCGTTCTTGTAAAGAGAATAGAACAGCCAACGTGTGAACTCAGCATAAAGGGTTTGCAAAAATTTGTTTTAACTTCCTGTCAATGAAGGAAATGAAAACATTCCTCTTCCAAACTGCGTCAATGTCCAGGGTTTGTTCTGCTTGAACAATTTGGGACTTTCACAGTCTAATCTGAGCTTCTGGTCACTCTATAATCAGCTGATCACAATGCCTGAGGGTAACAAAGCTTTGTTATTGCCTCTAGTACCTCATGTGATAGTATGCTATAACATGGTGAAGAATAAATCCTCACATGTGATGTGATTCCCTTTTTGAAGTAGTCAGTCAACAATTTCAAGGGTTAACACTTTTGCCAAGTTATGCTTTTGTGGGAAAACTCATCCACCCACACTCTTCCCTTCACCCCTGTCCTCAACACAGCTGGATTCAAGCCGGAATTTAAGACTTGAGCTTGAGCCAGATGCACAGACACCTGTTACTTCAATCTGTGGCTGGAATTTCCTCTACTGGGACTTAATGTTCTCGGTCTGTTCGCTTTTTTTATCAGCATTTCTTCCTCTTCTGCTGTCTCAACCCCCGTTGCTTGTACTCCTACACATTTCAGTCTTTTTGCCTCTTGGACTGCCATCAGGTTCGATCCAGCCCGCCAGATGTTTCTAGCAAAAAACGATTAATTTTGATTGAAAAATGAAAGCATAAAACAATGTTTATGCAGTTTTGAATTTGGGTGGTAAAATGCATTTTAACTATGTATGATCTCTAATTATTGGGTTGGCGTTTTTCCATAATCACTGCATGGCAGCCAGACCGACACTTTGTGCAGGAAGTAGGCCAATTAAGGGAACTTGCAACCATGCATCTGAACAGTTCAAGTTTTTAGTTCTCCACCAAGTACTGGCTCCTGTCTTTCAGAAGACGGGGATGCATCAAGATAAAGACGCACAACCACAGCAGACACAAATGCAGAAGTGCTTGAAACAGAAGAATTGTTGACATCAAAGCTCCTCAAATTAATTTTGCAACGTGCTTTAAATACTCAGGAACATGGAAGGTTCGTCTTAAAAAGGTGCTGTGTGTGTCTGTGTTTTCTTCTGTAGATGGGGAATCCTGTTCTCCCACCCAAGGGACTTCACCCCCGTCTGCACCACCGAGCTCGCCTGTGCCGCAAAGCTCACCGATGAGTTCAAGAAACGAGGAGTGAAGATGATCGCTTTGTCTATTGACAGTGTTGAGGATCACAAAGCCTGGAGCAAGGTTAGAGATGAGCGCACACGGCCACACACACACACACACGCACACACACAGTGTAAATGAGGTGAAAGGATGACTTTGTGGGTGGAGTGACATTTGTCCAGGGTAATTAACATTAATGTTTTAGAACTTTGAGTTGCTTTACTATCTACAGACACGACAGCAGTGTCAATGTCCAGCTCCACCTGTGGACAGGTTCGTTGCTCTATGCACTTGCTGTCAAAACCAAAACCTCATCAGATGGGAGTCTGCGGGCCTCTCCACTACTTGGATCCAGGGAATCTGCTGTTTGTAGCATTGTGAACTTGAAATATCTCAGCTGTCTGACTGAGAATGACTCTTGAAACCAGAAATGCATCTTTCAGATCCACATTTGTTTGACAATTCACTGCTATGTGTCCATTCTAATTTAGATAATTTTTTAAAAATTGAATAAATTTTTCTCATATTTTCTACAGTTTATTTTTTTATTTAGATATAATTAAATGCCATTTTTAAAATAATACATTTGATCAGATATAACTTGAAATACATCTTAAAATAAAATATGATTTTAATACATTTTTAACTGTAATTAAACTTTATTGGTCAAGATGTTTGCCTCATTGGTATATTTTTATTTTTATTTTTTTTAATCATTTTGTTTTTACTTTCTTCATTCTTTTTAAATAACAAAAAGGCATTATCATTGTTAAACATACCTCATAGTATTTCCAAACGGCACACTTGAATGAGGAAATAAAAAACTAATGGCAACAAATAAACAAAAGCAAATTAATAAAGTAAAATCTGTTAAAATTAGGGGGATTAAATCAATAGGTAACTCAAAGTCTCAAGGCACTTTTCAAGTCATTTTTAAATATCACAAATGTTGGAGCAGCTTTTAAAGAATCAACATTTGTGATGCATACGGAATTTACTTGTAATCAAATATTATCACACAAACTTTGTATTTCATGAGTAAACTAAAGGAGGAGTCAGTAGTGTCATGGGTTAAACTCTGAGCAGACGTGGATTCACTGTGATTGGCTTTTAACTGGGTTGCCACATTACAACACGCCTCCTCAGACAGGCTCGTGATTGGGTGAAGAGAAAATGTCCACTAGGTGAGTGTCAGTTAGATGAACTGTGAGGTTTGGATTTTTACAGCAGAAACACCACCTGCCTGCCAAAAGCATTTAAACTGTCATCCATTAGATCCTGGTGTTTTCTCTCTTGGCTCCCCCCACCGATAGTTCATGGCCCTCAAAAGGACTATAGCATGTTATTGAACCAACCTGGTTTTGGCCTTCGCAAGAGTTAAAGATTAAATGTCTCTGGTCAGTCATCAAACCTGCAACTATCGAGATGTCTGCCGGGACGGAGAGAATGATTATGACATGCATACACATTAACAAAGGTGTCCAGACTGAATGTGTCCCTTTCCTCTGTGCAGGATGTGATGTCAGTCAGTAGTGCAGCTGACAAGGATCTGCCCTTCCCCATCATCGCTGATGACAAGAGGGAGCTGTCCGTCAAGCTGGGCATGCTGGACCCTGATGAGAGAGACAAGGACGGAATGCCCCTCACTGCTCGCTGTGTAAGAAACCGGTCCTCCATAGCTCATGAGCCAAGATTGTGGTAGAAAATTCTGTCCAGCCGTGTTTGTCTTGCATTGTTATTGTCATTAATTGCTTGGTTGGGAGCCAATCAAATCAGAGCAAAATTCTAGCTTTGTGCCAAACAGATGGTTACATTTTTCAAACAAATCAGTTTTCTCATACTACACAAAAAAAGCACAATAATATCTCCTTAATGTGGATTTTGTGTTGTCCTAACCCGCCTCAGGTCTTTGTGGTTGGCCCCGACAAGAAGCTGAAGCTGTCCATCCTCTACCCCGCCACCACGGGAAGGAACTTCGATGAGTTGCTCCGAGTTATCGACTCCCTGCAGCTCACCGCGCAGAAGAAGGTCGCCACACCTGTCGACTGGAAGGTACGCAGTGTGACAGAGTGCGCATGTCAGTCAGTAGCGTGCGGGGTTGTAGTCGCATGTAGCATTTGACTTTTAGTATCATTTGGCTGCTGTAGGGTGAAAATACATGTGCTACACTGTCATGTCCTATATATATCTATCTGATCAATAGAATTCATTAACATCATCTCTAATCTAATGGAGGCAGCTTTATCACTGATGGCATTTATTTCTATTGATGCACATTTATTTCCTTCTTGCTGAGACTTGTATAAGAATGAATACTGCCAACATATCTGTCCACTAAATAGGAAGCTACCAAGTCCAAAACCCCTCTGTGAGCACCTATACAGCTCACTAATTATGTTTAGATTGTTTCAATCGTCTCTGGAGGGTTATGTGCAGAACTACTTCTTTCAATGCTAGGCTAAGCTATTTGTCTCCCTCTCTGCTCCAGCTTCATGTTAAGCATACAGATATGATGTTGGTTTCAATTTTTTTTACCTTACTCTTGGCAACAAAATGTAGAAGCGTATTTCCCAAAATCTCAAACTACTCCCTTAAGTTTCTGCAGTTTCTCCTGCATTTCTTATCTCCTTCTCTCTGCCTCTCTTTCTTTCTCTTCCTTTTTCCAGTACATTTTTGCACTGTTGGAGGAAGTGAAAGTGATTGAAAACAGAGTTAACACTTGTGCTTTTCAATAATTTGGTCGCATTTTGGATAGACGGTGTAGAAATCACTGTCGGTCTTAAGTTTCAACATAACAGTTCAGGACTCTCACTTCTCCCCTAGAGAAATGGGCAACGCTCTTTCTAAAAATACTTAGAAAACATTTTTGTCTTTTGAGGAACTGAAGAACACAAGATGACACCAGTGACATTAATTCAAAGGGGAACTCAATTTTAACACATTAAAGTGTGTTTACAGGTGTTGGGGAGTTCTACTGCATATGTGAAAAGCCTTTTGTGGCTCCAGAGGTAACTGCATAATTTAATAAACTGCCTCCAGTGATGTCACTCAGTGGCCAAGTTGCATTGTGGGTAATGTAGGCCCCAGGCTTTGAAAAGGATGAAGAATGTGTTGAGTAAAAAAAAAGGGGTCGATTTTCATAAGTAGAACAGGAGTGCGATGCCAGACCAGTGGACTGCATTTCAAAACCTGGGGCCTACATTACCCACAAGGCAACTCAGGTGACACCATTGGATGCAGTTTATCAGATTACATGCAGCTTCCCTCTGTTTTAATACTTTTTTTCACATATGCAGTAGTTCTCACCAAGACCTATAAACACACTTTAATGTGTATAATTGGTACTTTCAGAAACTATAACAAAAAACAATCTTACATTTTACATATATCTTCTTTTACATCACATCCATTTAGAGCTAACATTTGTGCAAAGTGATTAACAACAAGCCCCTTGAACCTGCATGGAAACAACAACTAGACGTTGGTAAAAAATCTCATTTGTGATGGGAACACAGAAGAAGGTGACCAAAAGCCACAAAAGACACAGAAGTGACTTTTGGATGCTGCATGATTATCATCACAGTGAAGGCTTCTTCTAATACCTCAATCAAAAACTAGACCAACACTTCTCTGTTTCTGTGTCTCTTTCTACCAGCCCGGTGACAAGGTCATGGTCATTCCCTCACTCTCTGAGGCCGAGGCTGCTAATCTCTTCCCCAACGGTGTGACCACTAAAGAGGTACCTTCTGGGAAGAAATACCTGCGCTACACCCAGCCCTGAAAACACAATAGAGACTACATCCTCCTGTAGTTTACTGATCTTTGACCTGGAACGGTTTGGATGATAACTCGCATATATAACTGACCAAAAGCCTACATGCACCCATCTGCTTTAGTGACTATTTTTTAGTCATGCAATGTGCTCATCAATCAACCGGTAGCATTTAAGGAGTAATTGTACAGTGCCTTTTTACCTTCCTTCAATAAAAACGCACTTTTCACACACGTCCTCTGATTCTTTTTATCTGTTCAGACTGTTCACAGCTTCTTTTGCTCTAATCTCCTGTACCACTAGGTGTCCTTCTACATCCTAAATTGGAAAAAGATCACTTTTCACCTTGTGCTGCAGTTCTTTTTGTATATCAATAGGTGGCAGTATGTGCACGGTCATCGACCCAATGGTCCTCTGACAGCACCAGTCTGCTCCTAACAGTTGCAGAGATGGGAGTGGCACCACATGGACTGAAATGACTTGTTTATTTACATTTTCATTCATTTTAAAAGACAATTCACAGCATTACTTTGAGATAAACTTTAGCTCTATGTTGTTTTGTCAACACAGGGACTTACAAAACCTTTACTCTGCATTTTTAAACATTTCACCAACTCAGCAGAACAGGCTAATGCCCTCTCTGTCTAAATGTCTTAATGTACCATTGATTAGTCTTCTAAATTGATAGGTCTGTTTGTTCTCTGCTTCATGTCAAGGCCTTTTAAATGCCATTATCCCAGATGAGGCTTACCAGCTGCAAGAAAATGTTAAAACAGTTAAAATTTACCTTAACAGGCAGCTGGATTCACAAGATCACGTGACTTCGCAACATCTGAAACATCAGGCAATACTAGAAGTTAGAGAACAGAACAGTTTGAGGCCTAAAAAGATAAAATGATCCAATGTAACATGAAAAGTGAAAATCAATTTAAAAAGTGTGCACGAATATGTGTTGCAGTGTGTTTCTGAGTTCCTCTTCCATTGATGATTTGTCGATCACTGCCAAGTTTTGACAGCTGTATTGAATTCAATGGAGATACATGGAAAAACACACTAAAACGCAACATATCTAAGTTTGTGTGACTTCTGATGAACAAATGCCTCCAGAACATAAAAGCCTGCGCATCAGAGAGTAGGTTTAGGACTGACGTTCTCTCCCACTGACTTCAATACAGCTGTCACCCACAGTCTGGCACCAAAGCAAGATAGAAGTGATGTAATGACTCTTCCTTCTTTTTTAGGTTCCTTTACTGTATATAAAACAAAGTCACGCATTGATGCACCAGTATCATGTAATATGTCATAGCATTTCACTCTCAAGGCCATTTTTCTTCAGAATGAGTAATTATATGAATTCATAATATTAACTTTATTTGTATAGCAGGTATCTAGACAAAGTTACAGGTTGCTTCATAAAATGCACTGTGAGTATGAATAAAAGAAAATAAAACAACATAGAAGAAAATCAGACATAAGAAAACGGCTTTTAATCAGTTATTTATAAACAGGTAATGTGCTGACGAGAATAATCTCCTTAAGCAGGGAATGTATGATTAATTGTACGGGCGGTAACAGAGATTTGATAATGTCAGGCATAGATTTGGGAGAATAACCTATTCATCTTTATTCAATTTCAGTTCAGTTGATTAAAAACATAATAATTACCTCAATTAAAATACACAGAATGCATGTACATAACACCATAAAGCATCACAGCACTGCATGGCAGACTGAGAAGACGCCGCTCTGAACTCATCTCAGCAGGTCGGCCTCAACTGTAGCCGAGACACTGAAGCCAGCATCGAGGTGTAGGTTTTCCTCTTTGAGTTATTCAAACCTCAAGCCCTGCACGACTGAGGTGCGTATTAATTACTGTAAGTAGTCTGAAGTCGAACACCGATCTCACGCACACATGCACACGTTCTCTGGCCTCGCATTCACGCCGAGGCGGAGGAATACTGGGGTCAAAGAAAAGAAAAAAATGGGATTCCCTTTGAGTGAGGAGGGAGGCAGAGAGTGTGCAGAGCCAGATAAAATGTCTCCGGGCACCTCCTCCTTTTCACTCCTGTCATCCACACAATGTGAACTGGAATGTTATTCTTCTTTTCTTCGCTTTTTTTTTTAGCAGTTGTTCACTTAACAGTATCACCCCGTAAAAGTTCAAGAAACAGAGCGATCCTGTGTTTTTATATTCTTTTCTTCTTTATTCTTCAGTAGGGGTCTACATTTCTTCTTCAAAACGGTTGGATGCTTCTCAAATGTGCGATGAAAGTCCTTGTATTCATCAGGTAACCCTTGCCCTCAGCCTCCTCTGCCTCTTCTCTCCTTTCCCTTCTCTGGTGGCTGTTTTGTCCCCAGGAGTCGTCCAAAATAACACCCACACAGAAACACCGAACCGATCAAATGCATTTCTCGAATTCCAGATTACAATAGCCTGCGCCAGAGCATGAGAAGCGCTCTGGGTGTCAGACACTGGCTTAATTGCCCAGTGCCAACCCCACCTCCCCCCTCGTGTTCATCTGTCACCCCTCACTTCTTGGCTATCGAGCCGACTCACCCCACCTCACCTCGGCAACACTAGTGCATGTAACACAACACCAGCCCGGGCCAGGTCTCACAGGGCAAAATACAACACACCAGCTGCTGGTCTCCCCCTCTTTCTCCTTCTTGAAAACACACACACACACACACACACACACACACACACACACACACTGGTCTGAAAAGAAAGGCCTCCCACCTAACTTGTCTTATCTCAGAGAAGATGTTTTCCGTACAGAGTTTTCGTCCAATTTTCCTGATGAGTGGTAACCACAAGAGGATCCCTACCAACTAAACAAGCTCTATGCTAGTAGCTCCTACACAAACATTATCGCTAACATTAATCTTACACTAATCCTGCTACTTACTCATGTGTGCATTAAACAAAATTTTGGAGAAAGCCAACAGGCAGCAGTTTCTCCTACTGACGTAAAAAGATGGACAACGTGACAGCATCCCAAAAGTGAAGCCAAGACATCTTGACTGCCCCCATGCCGTGCATCTTAAGGCTGATGTGTGGTTGCATGTAGGCTCTATGCAGAGCCAACGCTGTTACCTATACATGCCGTAGTAAGCACTTTTTACGCGTGTGTTGGTGGGTCTGCATTGATGGTGGTGCACCTTCTGTACAAACTGCGCGTGGTTTCCGCAAGCTGGCATTTACAACCAGGCTACTCGTGGAGAGGCAGCCTGCCCTTGGGACTTGGGTAACTCTGCTCTCCAGCAGCGAAAAGCATAACCCAAGAAGGGCAGCATCCAGCTGTTCAGGTGGCGCTGCAACAGCCGAAGAGGCAAGTGTGTTTACTGGGGAAACTACAGGTTGCATTCCCTGGTAGCACCACCACCACCACTAGGCACGGGACCAGTCGGAAAATGGGATTCTACCAGGAGAAACAATCACAGTCGCTGCAGTCCGCATCACAAAGACGTGCAGGTATCTCAGGCTACAGTGGCATGTGCCTAGCTGTACGCAATTAAGTGGGTGGTTGAATGTGTGAGACTTCAATACTGAGCTGTACCATGCAGAGCCAGACCGTGCAGCGCAATATGGCGTGTTTGGATCCACGGTATATTTGCTTTACTTTTGTCCAGCTAAGCTAAGCTAAGCTAACCAGCTGTTTGTTGTCGTGGAGCAGACACATATATGAGTGGTGTCAATCTTTTCGTCAATCAAACGAAAAAGCGTATTGGTCAAACTTTCATACTCTTCTATCAAAGGTGTTGTAGAGCGTTGACGTAGAGAGGTAGCAACATAAAAAAAGCCATGAACACGCTCACTATGTACATTTCTGTGTATGCGTGTTTATTCGTGAGCATGTGCTTTGCTATGGAAGAGGTCATTATTCCCGTGCTGTGTGCCAGGCATTGAAGCTGCCCGTGACCTGCAGGTTAACAAGCCAGAGACCAGAGGAGCAACAAAACACACACGTACTTGCACATATGTCGAGCTATGGGGTTGATGCTTTCCAGACGCGCCCTCTCTTTTCTCTCCCTCCTACATCGACTGGCACTCTCGCCCTCTACGCTCTTCACGTCTCCCACACACACACACACACACACACACACACACTCAACCACATTACACCTCCCCCATCTCACTCAACCCCGCTTATCAGAGTTTTTGCTTCTTCAGCTTCCCCTTTCCCATGCACAGACAAAAAACAACACAGTCAAGTTCGTTCTCCTTCACGGTGCCGTTTAATACTGCTTGTGATCCAAAACAGTCGCAGTGTGAAACTCCTGCAAAACCTGTAGCATTTCTAAGTAGCAACCTGCAACGTGTGGCTAAGATATACGTACTGAAAGACCGACGAAGGAACTGAAGGTGAGACTGACACAGAAACATGCAAGCTGACCTCAGGATCTGGCTGAACTTTAAGGAGCGTTAACCGCCCTGGCAGTCGATTATGCTCACCCTCGAGCTTTCCTCACTCCTGCTAAAGCATGGGTCAATGGGCCTTTCAACAGACTCTCACACACACACACACATACACACACACACCTGCACACATAGGCAAAGACATAATGATAAAAGTGATGAAAGTGTATGATCCGAGTGCCTAGATAAATGCCATTGTTTTGATGGCACCTCGTAAATACAGCATCCAGACAGGCTATTACTGCGGAGCAGGTTAGGGCCAGTTAGTGCTCCACGAACAGGGTGATGAATGAGAAGGTAAAAGTGCAATCACTCTCCGTGCTTATCTTTATCTCTCTCTATCAATATCGCTGTCTTTTTTCTCGCTTTTTGCTCCCCCCGCTCTCTCTATTTGAGACACATTGATCACCAGCCGCTGGCATATCACCTGAGTAATGGCTAAGGGTGTCTGGGCTTTAAAACAACCTCAGTGGAGCGCCAGGAGCTTTGTCACAGCGACAAGGCAAATGGCTACTCTCATAATAAAGTGTGTGTGTGTGTGTGTGTGTGTGTGTGTGTGTGTGTGTGTGTGTGTGTGTGTGTGTGTGTGTGTGTGTGTGTGTGTGTGTGTGTGTGTGTGTGTGTGTGCGCGTGTGCGCGCGCGCGATCATAACGCCGGGGACTTTGCCATTAAGAGGAGACATCAAACACAAGCCAATAAGGATCACAGACCACCAGACCTGCCACCGAGCGCAGCACTACTAGACCACTTTAAGTCATTAATAACGTCTGCAGCGTGTGTGTGCCCGTGTGTGTTTTAGGTTCCACTAGCCAAAGTCTCAGTGTTCTTAAGGGGTATGTATACTTAAATACTACTTACAGCATCTCCCATTTCTATCATAAGTAACGCTGAAATATAGACACTTCTGTTTGGTCTCTTTCTTGCTGGAGTCAGATGAAGAGATTGACACCACTCTCGTGTCTGTATGATATATACAGATATATACAGCGTGCAGATGATTAGCTACAGCGCCAGCCAGCAGCCGTTATCTCAACGTGGCATAAGGACTGTAAGTGGGAACACAACTAACTTTTGTCTTCGTCTGAAAGTTATAAAAGTCCATCCACTAACGCCTCTAAAACAAACTAATTAGTACACAATATATTGTGTATTTATGACTCCAAGACGTCATTGCACCTGGCCAAAGAATTCATCATCATCATCCTCATTGCCGTTTTACTTCGAGATGGAGTGTAGGCCCATCCATTGCTCATTCCCATCCGACGTGATTCTGGGTCTCTGTTTCAAGTCTTCCCCAGTTGTAACTCTCGGGTCTCATATCTGCCACCGCCTCTCTACTTTACATATGATTCCATGTCTGTTTGGTGATACCGTCCTTCGGCTTTCTTCTTCTACCTTCTACTGATAAACAGCTGTTCTTGTTCCTGGCCCCCGTCCTCATTTCTGATGGTTTCCAGCCACCAAATTCTCAGGATTCTTCTTCATTCAACATTTGTTGATCAAAACTCAGACTTTCTTTCTAACTTGGTCTTTGTAGTGTGCTACGCTTCCCTCGGAGAGCAAGCAAGTTCTAACATTGGTCCTAAAGATCTGCAGTTTAGTCGATGTCGTTACGCTTGGCTTTCCATATGTGTGTATTGTGTGTTGTATTCGTAGACCATATTTACATGCTGCATGCCAGAAATGTCGTTATATACAAACACCACACATACTTCAATATATGGCCTGAGGCATATTTGGATGTTTTATTTTGTGTGCATGTAACATTAAATGTATCTACGTATACTGTTGTCATAAAACATATGAAAAAAAAATCTTCAGATTAGCTCCAGATATAATCCCGATTCATGCAACTATTTCAAAAATGATATTTCTGGATTCCTTGGGTTTGGCGCAGAGTAGATTTAAAGTTAGACACACTTTAAGGTTGTACAAGTCATCTCTTCTCTCACACTGTCTGATGGTATCACAGATTCTGTGCTTGTTCCAGCTCCTCATTGAAGCCACATGATGTTTACACACTATTCAATAAAACAGATGGATTCTTCTGTAGCTGTCCTGTGCATCGTTTTACATGCAAGATTTGAATCGTTGGAAAGAAGCTACGCAGGGTTGGAGCGCGGTTTTACCTGATATCATGAGTTTGCGACACTGGTTTGAAAAGGAGAAGAGAAGAAGACTACAAGTGACCTCTGTTCTAATGTAGGGAAAGCTATTTCTAGTATTAAGGTTATATTAATAGTAATAACAGTCATGTTGAAACTGACCACAGACAGGATCAGATTCAGTTACTTGTCTTGCTGTTACCTCTCGAACAGAAACCTGACTTGGACCTTGCAGAAAAGGAAGTGGACCGGCCAAAAATTTTTATCGAAACAAGAAAAGCTGAATAAAATATGGCAGAGAGGAAAACGAAAGAGGCCGCGCCGTTCCAAAAAACCCCCTGGTGCTGTTTTCTACCCTCTGTGTTCTTTTTCCACTGGTTTATTTTTCTTCGAGCAGGGGGCAGACGGCGTGAGAGGGCGTGGAGGGGGGGAGGTGGCCGTGCGGCTCGGAGAGAGCGAGCGCCACGTTTGCGCGTGCGTGCGCCGTTCCGCGCCTTTGTGCGCGTCGAGTGTGATGTGGTGGGGAGAGTAGAGGAGGAGGGGGCGAGGAACGGGTGGAGGAGGCCGATGAGAGGAACAAGGAGAAACTGGAAGAGAGTCGAAAAAAAAAGAGAGGTGACATGGCGTTGCTATAGCGACTGTTTAGGGTTTGGATGATTTTCCCTAACCATAATGGGCTACTTTGGAGCATAATGAAACCAGTCTGGCTTTCCTGGCTCTCACAGCCCGGGTCATGTGCACACACACACACACACACACTCTCACACACACACACTCACTCACTCACTCACTCACTCACAGAGCCGAGAGAGTAACACATGTTTTGCTTTAGTACTTGTTTATGTTCATCCAACAGTGGGAGAGCAGAGCCATGGTTAACTATCAATTAAAGCGATGATCATAAAACAAGCACTTGTAAATAAACACTGCCAAGCTAACGGAGGCGAGAGAGGCAGGGGAAGGCAGAAAGAACACCGTGATGTTATTAAGAAAGCACAAACAAAACAAAACCAAAAAAAAAAAAAAGATTTTAAAAAGGTTTCTTAATAAAGAAGAGCATCCGAGCGCTTTAAGATGTGAGGACGCTCTTAAATGTCAGACAAACCTTTAAAAGACAGACATCAGATACCGAGTCTTGCTGCGTGCGCTTTAATATCCTGGAGAACACACATATACCTCTCTCTCATGTTCTAACGTAGCTCGCGGGCTTCACCCCACCAGGAACCAGTGAGTTTTCTGGGTAACTGCTTTCAATAAGTACACTTATAAAACTCTGTGTGTTAATGGGGCTTTAAGGCAGCATATGTTACACATGGAGAGTAATAAGTCTCTGTGTGTGCGTTAAAGAAAGTTTGGAGGTGTGTGTGTAAGTTAATGTCTCCTCTGTCTGAGTATAATGAGCTCCCCTGGGCCTCCCTCACCTTCACCCCTCCTTCCAATGCCTCACTCGCTCCCTCCCTTCTCCTCCTTTCCCCTAAACTTGGCCCTATTAACCCCTCGCTTCCACCCGCATGTTTATTTAAGTAGAGAGCGGTGGGGAGGAAAGGTGAGTCCACCGCCTGTACACATGTTTATTTATACATAGGTGGGGGCAAATGATTGGAGGAGGAGGAAATGGGGGGGTGAGAATAAGTCGGTGCAACTTAGATTTACGTGTTTGGGTTTCAACAAATGGTCACATTTGTCTGCTCAGAGCCACAAGACAAGGAGACAACGGGTTAGATGTCGGGTCAGTGGCTTCACACCTCGGACTGACCCACTGGCCATGATGCTGGGATCCAATCCGTCAATAACATGCTGAACATGGTGCAGAGGTGGCTGCTCACCACCTCCAGTCAGACTCGAAATTTTAGGGGATCAAGGATCAGGAACTGCCCTTTTTCTGTGTGGGCGTGGGTGTATCTCACCTGAGGGTGCAGCCGAACATGACCTGATAAAGGTCTTCACTGCCACTGCTGGTCAGCTTTTCACTAAACATTCAGCGGACATTTGATATAAAAAGAGCTTCTGATTGGATTGTGAATTATTATTATTATATTATTGAAAGTCGTGTCAGGTATTAAATTAATACATCCATGTTACTCACTAACTGTTTAATATTTAGGGTGCTCATTTAAAAAATCTCTATATGTCTGTAGGATTCTTCTTCATGCGGGACAGGTGGGGCTGTTATGTTGATTGTTGATAAAGGTCATCCAGGCCATGGTAATTTTATGTGCTGTATCGTAGGCGCCTAGACGTGTTTCAGTTTCTTTAAGACATTTCACCTCCAATCCAAGAGGCTTCTTCAGTTCTACCTAACCGGAGGGGAGTCGCAGGCTTTTAAACCCTGTGTGGGAGAGTTCTTACAGAGTCGTTAAGGTCATGTGTGAACTCTGAGTTTCAGAGTCTGTTCTTGCGAATTGTTCTTGTTGTAAGACAGAGCTAAAGCTAGTTTCCTGCTGTTTCCAGTGTTTATACTAAGCTAAGCGAACCAAGCTGCAGGGAGAGCGGTATGGATCTACTCACCGGACTTTCACCAAAAGACTGTGTATTTCCCTAAATGCTTAAAAAGTGCTATAACATCTAACCATATAACAACAGAGGGGCTTATGAACAATAATTCTGATACCAATGCTTTGTGGTTGGGAGTCACCTGACGTGTGGCATCTGAGCTTATCTGTGACACTGAAAAACAAACTGAAAGTCAAATATTTGCTGTTTGTTCTTGGATTAAGTGATTCAGTGGCAGTAGGTACGAGAATGGTCCAAAAAAAAGGGACCTGTTTGAGTAACCCTGGATATTTATAGCTCTCTCAAAAGGACTCCGGTGCATTAATTCATGTTGCGATACAGTATTAGCAAAAGCGTGTTTGGGACAGTAATGACGCGGTCTCAAGCAGGGATAAAGTGATTAGACCCGAGGCTCAGTCCAAGACATTCTTTGGCTCTGTGTCTTTACGCCTGATTTACTACACTGAAAAAGAGTATCGCAAATCCAGCTAAATGTCACAGATATCCCACGGGGTCACACGTTTTTTTTTTCACCAAATAGGAAATGTGACTTGGTACCAATTGGCAAAAAAGAATGCAGCGTTGCTTCCTCTGATTTCTGCTCCTGTGGTGTGATAGAGAGACGTGGGCTGCAGTTGTATAGAGTGGGATAGTGGAGGTAGGGTGCATCAGGTGAGGGTGTTGGCGCTCTGACAGCTTTTTTGGTGGGGATTTTTATTTTATTTTTTTCAGTTGGACACAGCTCTGAGGGGGCTCAGGCCTCAGAATAGGAGTGTGACCTCAGCAGGGATTTCCCCGCCGCCTGACTCTCTCCGTCTGCCCTCTTATCGCCTGCGCCCAATACTTTATCCCTCCTCCCTGCTGCTTGTTAGTGGGTGCCATTTAGGCCTCTTATAGTGGGATTAGTGCCATGCTTCCACCTCGGTGCACCTGATCTCAGTCCAGCCGTCTCGCGATGATGACATCACAGTCATGTTGTCAGGGGATTTCATGCAAAAAACGTGTAACAAACAGGTGCAGAAAAGTCCGTAAGACACTTTTTCTGTCGCTGCCATTGGATTTCTGCGTGAAAAAGGGCAAGCTGTTTTGGAAATCACAAGTTGATTGCACAGATACTGAGGGAGGGAGAGGCAAATGGAAAGAGAAAGAGAGAGAGATAACAAACAGAAAGAGAAAGCCAGGTGGAGTCATTCACCTATGAACATGCTTTTTTACAAACAAATGGGGACAGAGACAGAGACAGAGACAGACAACAAAGCGAAGACAGGGCGACGCCAGTGGGAAACGGAACGAGGTGGATGGAGGTGAACGGCGGACAGAAAAATCTCAGGTCTTTTCAAGTGTTGCCCAGCGTTGGTGCAGTCTCAGAGCGGCTGCCAGGGTGCAGCTCTCGGTGCCACTCCGGCACAGTGAGCCTTTGTAAGTGTGGTTCTCAGAGGAGCTCAGGGCCGCTCCAGCTGGCCCGCGCTCAACCAGGTTTTCTCATGTCAGGGCGCTGACAATCAGGCACAGTGGGGTAGAGTGGATGCTGGGGAATTTTGAGCCCTTTTTTTTTTTTTCTTTCTACTTTCCAAAATAGCAACTAGAATCTACTTGATACCCTTTTGCAGAACACACTGGGCTGAAGCTACAGATCACTGCTCCAGCATTTTAACAGCAAACAGAGCCCCTTTTTTAAACAGAGGTCTTTGTTTTATTGCATTGACTGTGGTTACTACTCTGCTGGGAGCTCTAAATACAGCAGAAACAATACGTATACTGTACCACACTGAATAGTGTTATATATACCAGTACTACCACACAGTTGAAGGACTCTTGTTTGGCAGCTTGAAGCGCTTAACATGGAAGGAAAGTTGCAATCTAATTACAAGTACCCTCATTAATGCGATTGAATGGCTTTTTTATTGTACTTTCCGACTTCTGTTATTCTACTTGCTTAATTTTTGATGAATTATCACATACCAGAGTGCCATCTTTAAGTTAAGTAACTGTTATCAAGTATTGTATATTAACAATCCCTCGAACGACTTTGACTACTACTAGTGATGAACCAACAGAGGATTCTTAACCCAATTCTGCAGTTCCCCTTTTGGTGTCATTGAGCTCACTGTTATCTGGCCTTTTATTGTTTTGGTTCAGTCTCGCCGCTCACGTTAGCCTTTAATGTCATTCTTAGTGCGCAGCCGTATTTTTCTCTAAAAACCTACAACGCACACATTTTTTAAACATCAACAGCAGACAGAAAAAGATAGCGACTCACATACGATGCATAGTGCGGTGAAGAGATATTTCCCTCACTGGAGAGCAAAGTAGAGCTGAATCTAAGACTGAAAGGTGAAGTTTGGTCAGAAACATTACTTCCCGTGTTGATAAGCTACAACTATCAAACATCAGGTAAAACATATCAGTGTTGTGTTTGCAGCTTTTCTGGACTTTTGGCAGCTTAGTTGGCAGGGCATGCACCCCCATGTACTGAGACTGTCTCCCCACCACAGTGGCCCAGCGTTCGAATCCGACCTGTAGCTGCACGTCATCCCGCCTCTCTCTCATCCCACTTCCTGTCATCTCTCTAAACTGTCCTGTTTCAATAAGCCACGAAAAGGCTAAATTGGAGAGCATCACTGATCTGAAGACGGATTAGGGGCCACATGTTTTTTTTTCTTCTACTTAGAAACAGGGTCTTTTTACAATTGTTCCAGGTTAACAACCATATATTTGATACACCAGTACTTGTCATCCGTCAACCTGGTAACTAAGAAAATGGATGATACTTTATGCTACTGGTGAGTGCCAAAAATCACAATCACATCGCCTCAGTGGGCTTTACAATCTGTACCCAGCGCTCCCAAGCGAACTGGCGGTGCTTTTCTGCTAGATATAAACGTTACGTGAACACGGACCCTTATTTGGTAAGTTGATGTTGAAATCATTCTTAAATCTTCCATGGGTTGTTCAGTGTGGATGGGATCTGATGACTCTGAAGTTCTTTGCGAGTGATTCACATAATTTTCATGCCAATCAAGCTAGTCACTGACTGAACGAGCCCTGTATGGAAGCAACTGCGCTCATTGTGTTTCTCCAGTCATTTCCTTTTCCTTTAATTTGTCACCTGTACTTCAAAGCCGCCCTGGAGAAAAGTGGATTTGTCTTAAAAGCCTGAGATGACCCCGGCTTCCCTATCAACAGCGGCATTCATCATGCAGTAATATGCGGCCTGTCGGTCCTTGTCAGAGTTGAAAGGTGAATATAAATCACAGCTTAAAAGCAGGGAGGCAACAGGAGGTTGAACAACAACCTTGCGGCTCCTCCTCTCCTTCTTCAGCACAGATGCACAGATAAGAGCGGACAATACATGTCTTTGAACGCAGACGGGGAGGAGAAGAGTCTGACGGATGAGCATGCACACACGTCGGGCTTGTCGAGAGGTTTGTGACAGGCACATCTCCATGAGGGTGTTATCATCTCTCTTTATGAGCCTCTGACAGGAAGTTGGGCTCTAAATTACATGTCTCCGTGTCCCCTGTCCCGTCTGCTGAGCAAACTAGTTGCTTCTTAATGTCCCTCTGTGAAAAAAAAAAAAGAAGCCTTTTGCATTTTATGGTCAGAGGAACAAGTTATTGCAGGTACACAAACACGCGTTCACTGAAGCCTGTCCTTGGCGATGAGATGTTTGTGATGGAGGAGTGTGTATAAAACAAGCAGACAGCTGAAAGGGCACTTTGCCACCTGGCACGCGGCCATTTTCCATTTAACTTCCCCTCCTTTCTCCTCCATTTCACCCTGCGAGAATCAACTCGGAGTTATTTCCACCTTGCTTCTCTCTTTCTTTGGAATGCACACTTTAAGATTTCACGACATATCAATCCATCATAGGTTTCGGAATAGAGGCGCCCCCATGTTGGTCCCTCATGCTAGTGTGTGGCCAGATTTTTTTAGGCCTGAGAAAGCTTTGGAGATCAGATCGGCATCGGTGGAGGACCGAGGACAGATGTGGAGGGGGATCGAGCAGAGGGAAAGATTACCAGGACAGCTGCAGGCGGAGAAGCTACTCTTACAATAGTTTGGCAGGAGTTCAGATTTCGGCTTTGTACCACCCTTCTCTTCAGCTGCTCTCCTTCCTCGACGCTCCGCCGCGCTTTTTCCCCTGCCTGCCTCCATCTGCATGGACGCTGTCGACTCAAGTATTTTTAACCATCTCTTCTCTCAGTTGAAGTCGTGCCTTTCTTTCTCCGTCTCCCTCCCACGTATCCCCTCTTTGCCATTTTGCCAAAGCCACAACACACACTCGGAGCGAGCCTGCAGTCAGTTTCTGAAGGTCAGGTTTGATGTGACAGCGAGTGGGAGGGGGGAGGGTGGGAAGAGAGGGGGAGCTGTTTAAGCTGGCCGCGATCCACGAGGCCTCCACAACACAGCCTCATGATGAAAGAGAGATAAAGAGAGAGGGAGAGTTGGAGCGAGGGAGTGTGGTGAGCTGAGACTCTATTATCATGATGTAAACATGAACACAGGCCCCACAGATGTGGTTACCTGGCACACGGATAAACGAGCACTTTTCTCAATCACCTCCGCGGCCAGAATGTGCGTCAGTGCGCGTTTCGCTTTGAACTCAAGCACGTGTATGGGGCCGGTCGATTGGTGGACGTAGAGACCCGTAGGACAGTTTAAAGACTTTAAGTCCTGAGTTTTCCTGTAAATTGTGCGCTTCTAGCGCTCTTGATTGATTTCCCCAAAGAAATATTTCAGGTTTCTTCCGCAGTTCAGTGTGAAAGTAGCCAGAATAGATAGCTGGTGGTGCCATTTCTCCAGTCATGTGCCATTAAACCATTGCAGAGGATAAGGGCACAGTGAGATGACATAAAACAGCACCAGTCAAACCTAAAATGGTGGAAATCATGTGGAAAATGTGATGGAAATCTGGCATTTAGGATGGTACAGTCTTCCCATATCTGCTCCATACAGATCTGATTTTATGTGTCTTCTGTGACAACTGACGTAATGTCATGATTCTTTTTTTAAGAAGTCTGCTTTGCAGTTTGGCGCACTTTGCTTCTAACAATAGACCTACACCATCAAAATTTTCCACATCAGTCAAACATAAGACGTCTTCTTTTAATAGTCCAGCAGTTTTTTTTGTAGTTTGTAGTCCACTCAGGTGTTTTAGTGCACAAATTGAAAATGAACATAAAAACACTCAAAATCACACGTCCCAGGCATCTTAATCCACTTCATAAATGAGAGGGAATATCAGAGGCACCGGCGGGAAAATAACAGAAAGTTTTGGAGTTTCTGGTGAGTTCTGACTTCAGACAGAGGCTGAACTGAACAAAAACGGTGGCAGGGATTTATAAGGAGAATCTGGATACAGTGTTGGGGGCAGGGCTCCGTTCACTCCTTTAAAAGCCGCCTGGTGTTGCACAAAAGCCAAAGAAGTCCAACGTTGTGAGTATAAAATGACCTGAAGCTCCCATAATGTGCAGCCTAGAGTGTGCACACTAGAGGCTTCAGCCAGAGGAGCCGGCTAACTTTCAGTTTGACCCTCCACCGACTCAAATTGGGATACAGTGATTTAATCATACAGCTCTTCTTCATTTTCCCAAAGTTAGTGAACCCATTTCCTTCAGAGCCACACTGACGCTAGCACATAGTGCCGTGTAGCTCTCGCTGGCCAGCAGGGAGATGTGTTAGTGGCTTGTTCGCTACATTCAATGCCCTCAAGCTCTCATTACCTTATTTAGCGAAATGCCAAAATGCCACAATGATATAAACACAAGTAAAATAGCCGTCACGAACGTACCTCAGTCCAGATAAACGTTGCTAAAGGAGGCTATTGCTGCCTGTGTGCTTTGTGCTACTAAGTTATCTTAGCTTTAATGTTCAGTTGTTTTCTTTCTGCCTAAACACTTCTCCTGGCCTTTACGTTTTAGAGTTATTGTTATAATATTAACGTCATAATTCCTTTGTTTTTTAATGACAACAGCGCAAAAAAACTGCTGTGCGAGTAGAAAATCTCAGCCTGGCCACTCCGTGCCTCACCCTGTGTGTGTGAAGCATCTGTCGGTCCACAAAAGAGTCTCATGAAGGACGAGAAACCTCCATTTAGCCACACACACACACACACACACACACACACACGCACACACAGACGCACATACACTCATCAATTCCCCTCAGTGGAAACCTGATCCTCTTCATATTTCCAGTTCAAACGCTGAGAGAAATGCCTGAGAAATGCAATTTGGTTTGAGAGGCTTGGCAACTCCAACAACAACGGCAGCAAAACCTAATGAACTTTGTGGGAAAAGATGAAAAGAAATTAGCTGCATGGCGGATATAATGTATGTGTGTGAGCATGAATGGAGACAGGTTCCCATAGGGGGCTTTTTTTACTGTGAAGGAGCCGTGCTTATTCTACTATTTAAGGAAGAAAAAACAGTGTGGAAATACTGATATTATGTGTGTGTGTGTGTGTTTGTGTGTGTGCACATTCTCAAGCATGTGCTTATCTTAAAAAATGCTATCGTTCATCTTATTATAATGGCTAAGTAATGGTGTACATGTGATGGAAAACCACTGGATACCGAAACACTTACCTTGAGCGCTCGTGAAAACTAAAGTGTGATTTGTTCCCACTCGGCGGAGGCTTGTGACCGCTGTGAGGGTCTTGAGTGCGCGGTTATTGTCGTGTCACGCTGTTATCCGTCAGGGTGAGGAAAGACATGGCTGAAATCAACAGTGTTTGTTTTCATTCCAAATGGACACAGTTCACCATGAACCTTTAATAGTCCAGAAAGGCCTGGAGGAATGGATGATGGAGAGAGCAGGGGACGAAGAAATGTAGCAAGGGGAAGAGACAAAAGGCGAAGGACAGGCGAGCAGCCCCCACCTAAAATCCCGAACTAATCTCTTTTCAAGGCGCGGGGTCTTGGTTCTTTTTAATATTCCAAATGTAGAATAAAGTTCAGGACATTATTCATGTTTATTCCTCTCCATCAGCTGAATGGCCGTGCACTGGCAGGTAGGAAGGCACTCTCTCATTGGAGCAGTGCGAGCTTGCCAAGTCATAAAAGCAGCCATAAAAATCACCTCCAGAACCAGCTCAGATGCCGGCCATATGGCCGCAAGTTTAACAAGGACAAACTGCACCTCCTCACAGCTGCCTGCTCTCTCGGGTTCAATCCTTCCTTGTTTCTGCCTTTTTTTCTTCTTTAATTCCCTTCCCAATGTATTCCAGGTCTTTGTCCCCATTTCCTGACTAGTCCGCAGTATCTGCTTAACCACTTAGGGCTTTTTTCCCCCTGCATTCAACGGTCAATAAATTAACTCAATCTGTTGCCATTGTCTCCTGGTGTGTTGCAGAGCCCAAAGTGCTATGGCATAGGGTTTATCTAAGCTGCTACATTCCTGGAAACCACAAAAGCTCAGAATCTTTCTTTGGAGATCTGGAATTTCTTGAGGTTATTGAGGCCACATTGAGCTGGTGATGCCAGTTTAAGTATTTTATAAATGTTGTTTTGTTTATTCAGCTCACATCTGGTAGCTCCAGTCTTTGTTCTCCTTCACTCTCTCGGTCAGATTTGAGGAATACCTTGACCGGGAACAACAATACATACGGCAGTGTTCCAGATTCATGTTAAAATGTTACTTGTAAAGATGAAGGTCACTCAAAAGTATCTGATATTAACTGTACTTTGGCATGCCAAGTACAAGTCAAAGTGAGTTATATATATATTTACATGTATGTAAATGCTGTATACTAAGAGTTGACCAATCAGCTGCATGGCCAGTTATCAGATCCAATATTTAGCCTTTTTCTGATTATCTGGATCAGCGTTTTATTTACTTTTGTTGACAATATGTTAATTTAGAAATGCACTCATTCTCTATGAAGCTTCATGTCATCAGAAAAGCTTCATCAACTGAATGTAGTGAGTAAAAAATACTGTGTGACACTCCATCACTGCAGACATATCTGGACATCTGTCATTTATTATAATGAATCTGAATATATTACATTATATTTTTCAGAATGTCAATATATGCCTCTTCCATAAGAGATTTAACTTAATTTTGTTTTGTTTTAGTTAGTTGAAAACAAAATGAAATTGAATTTAAGATGGAAAAAACAGCATCAAGCGCTCCCTTTCCTTTAATGAGTTACTCATTTGTCCACAATGAGGATTTCAGTCTGCGAGTACACTCGTGCCGGCACTTCTCCATCCCCGGGGCCCCTTTTCTTTTCAGCCGGGCTTCAGCTCTGCCGCCCTGTTATTAGCTCTGAGCTTTAATTAACGGACACACCTGTCACCACGCTGCACACAGACACAGCAGGTCGTACAGGGGACGCTTGGGGAATTCCCGCTAAAACTGTGCTGCACGTTGGATTACTGAGGCTGCGTGTAGTTGTTGACCTGCCCCGAAGAAAGCAGCGCTGTCGGGAATCTTCTCCCACAGGTGTTGCGGTTGAGGTAGCGCTCGTCTCATCCTGCATGTCTGTGTGTTTGGACATGAAGCGCAGAGACCTGGATGAACGGGTGGGTGGAGAGCAATGCTAATGGGGACATCTGTGTGATTGGGGCAGCGGGTTTGTTGGTTGTCTGCCATGCTAACAAGCAGAGTTAAAAGCCCAGAGTGACAGCCCTATTAGAGACTAATGGAGGCTGAGACAGCTGAGACCCTGACACACACACACACACACACATACACACACCCATAATAAAAGATCACCACGCCCTAGCGCAACCAAGTGACTCCCCCCTGAGCTCCACTGCCTGTCTTTACCTTCCTCCCTCCCTGTAGTTAAAGATCTTTATGGGTGAGGGAGTGGCACATGGATGGGGTGATTGGATGGGCTCTCATGCTATCAGCCATCCCTGAAGGTAACAAAAGGTCAAGGACTCTCATTTTTCATCTCAGCCAATTACCCTCCCATTCCAACCCGGCTTTCCTCTGTCTCTCCATCTCGCCCTCTTACCCCGCTGCGCTCGATCCAGTCCTCTAATCGCATCCATTCTGCCTCCCAGGAATGACACACACACACACACACACACACACACACACACACACACACACGTCACTCCTCACACACATGCACTCACGCTCCCACACTGTCCTTCCAATGAAAAGCTGACTGCAACTGTTCAACAAAGTAAGAGTCAAGGCTGATAAGAAAAAGAAAAATTCCTCTCTAATTAACATTCCTATTCCTGCAGATATCCTCCCAATAGCAGGCATCATTCGTGCGTGCTGAGCTGTAGCAGTCTGCACTGGGTCCCTGCTGGACTCACACCCGCAAGGGTGTCTGAATCTCTGAGACTATGGTCTGCTTGTGTGTTAGGGTGACCCAGGGGTACAGTCTCCATCCAGTCCCATGGGGGAGAGGCTCGGGCCAGGCCTGACCCTCTTGCGCTCTGTGGTATGCTAAATATGTGGCAGGAAACAAGCTGAGCATCTATCTGTCCACACAGAAAGAGGGACTGTTTGCCTGCGGGCCAGGATACGAAGCAGAGGACAGAGAGCCGGAGCGCTGTTGTAGCTGTCAAATGTGTGAGTGTGTGTGCTGGGAGGCAGTAGGCGTGGGTGATGTTGGCGATTACTTCTAAGAGGGACTACAATTAACCCTTAGCTTCTCTGTGACCCTCTCATTCTCATACTTAACCCCTCCCGGAGGTCAGAGGGCAACAGGCTCTAAGTGGCCTGTGGGTCTCTAACAGGGCGATTCACAAATTAATCTGTGACAGTGAGAAGACAACAGAAGCCTACAGAGGAGAATGAACAGAGCAGCATCCACATAGATTGGCTCACATTGTTAGTGAAAGTGCCAGCCATTGATATCTTACCAGGTACCATCTAATATACATGTTGTACTGTACGCTGTGGAGTCAGGTTAGGCAACAATTTAAAAAATATATCGTATAGCGGACATTGAGCAGAAGTTGCCCCAGTAAACACACCACAACTGGCTGTCACAGCTGTTGTGTCTCTGGGCTCGTGAGGCAGAGAGGACAGGCCGGGTGGCGGTGCAGCGGTAGGCTGTCTGCTCTACATAAGGAGCATAGAAGCACTCTGATAATGACTGGCTCCTAAGAATGCGTGACCTGACAGGAGCAGCAGAGGACTGTAAGAGAGGACGAAGAAGCCGGTGTGTTTACCGGCAAAGCTACATCTCAAAATCCACCGAAATGAGACAGTACCAGAGCCACTGGGTGTGAGGTAACAGTTACAGTCAAGCATAGAGAACGCAATCAACAGAGGTCATGAGAGAGAGAGATTTATTCTGACAACTGGGCTGGCTTGTTGCAAAAGAGGAAAAATCAGGGGATCACCAACATCATTAGGATTCATCCCCTGGATGGACCGTGGCTATCTGTATAAGCTTTCACAGCAATCCATCAAACAGTTGTTGAGATATATCTGTCTGGATCAAAGTGGTGGACTGAACCACTGACAGCCTGACACAGCCACCTCTAAGCACCATGGCATTAACATGGCTAAAAATAGGTGAAATTTCAATTGCAGGTGTGCCGTAAGATTTGAAATCAGGTAACTACAAACAACAAAAAACAAAAAAAAGGAAAATGTAATGTAACATTGCTGGAAGAGATTAATAAAAGGCAGAGGGAGTGCACATAGATAATGAGTGAGTCAAGCAGCGAGCAGAGAGACCTTTTCCTCCCACTCTCCACAATAAGTTTGCTGCCTAAATTTCCACCAAACATCTCAGAATGTCAGCCAAGATCAGGGATTTACTGTGACTCATTAACTGTGCTCATGCCGTGTTTATGACCACACGTGACGCTCCTCCTCCACTGTGATTCCAGGGCGATGAGTGTACCTGTGCCCCCAGGAGGGACTCACAGTTTGGGTATGACCTCCAATGGAGCCCCCCCCTGAGTCCTCATTGGAGAACAGTGGAGCCAGGCTGCCTGAAGTGGCTCCCAAGAGATCCCGGAGGGGATGCACGGAGAGGTCTAGAGTTTAGATGATTTGTCAGGCAGATATGTGCCCGTTGTCGGCACGTTTTGATCCAGTGTGGACACATCTGCACAATGCATTTCACTTACTTAGTCACCCAACATTGTTTATTTTACATGCTGCGAATGCGCAGAGCAAAGAATGGAGTGTGGCTCGACTCTTAGCTGTATGTAAGGTCTTAAATATGGTCCACGCATGCATTGTATTGGACATAAAGGCTTTGACAGTTCAACTCCAAGTGAACAATAGTCAGAGAGTCTGGAGAAAGAGGAGTTCTTGCAGTGTTTGAAATACCCTGTCAGCACTTCTTCTGAAATGAAAAGAAAGACAGAAAATGAGGGAAAGACAACAAAAACACAGCTGGTAGTGTGAGATGAGAGGAAACAGTCTCAGCTTTGAGTTGTGAAAACACACTCTCAGCCTACTTTGAATACAACAGTCCCCACTTGTGAGGGGAACCACGGTCAGCGACTGCTTCAGTGCATTTACACAAGCACTTTGATTCCCACTTTGAGGTAATGTAATGGTAAAGGTAGGCTTTAATGTGCAGTTGTACTTTTACATTCAGTTCGATTACTGATTAACTTATTTATGCTGCAGCTTACACACTGAATAATTGAATGGGCGCCTACATTGGTTTTGGTGCGTGAGGCGGTGAGACCCACACACACTTCCAGTAAGCAGAAGCTACCGACAGGGATTTTTCACGAGAACTTTAACACCTGGGTTGAAGAAATTACAAATTCTTTCAGGAGAAATTGTCTTTTTTTTTTTTTTCTTTACTCCACCTCTGCACAATTTTCCCATGATTCAGTTTCTCTGCCTCTTTCATTTGCAGGACAAAAATAGCTCACTAAAACAACCGTTTTCATTCACTTCCCCTGCCAGCTAAAATCTGTAGACTTGGGTCAGTTTTTGAGCACGTTTGGTTTCCTGGATTGTTATTCCACGGTTTCTGATCTTCACTGGCGCTGAAAGGCTGCTGACAGAGACAAATACACTGCTGACCACAGAGGCTGACACTCACACTCGTGTGTCAGAGGAAGACTCGAAAGTTACACACTTTGTACTTGTGGAGATGACTCTGTCAATTTATATGGAAAATACAGCCTGGTCTCAGTTTGGGCCTGTTTGACTCAAGTTTGACTCAGATTTGTCGGCTATTCAAAGACTGAGAATGCCTGTTATAAAGGGCTTCATGTGTTATTAATGGAGGATATAAAAGGCCTGGTGGAAGACAGGAGTTGTTGCTCTTGTCTTCAGTCCAAACGTGAGGAGTGTGATTACAGAGAAGATGCTGCCCAGTTTGGCAGGATCAGCGAGTCCACAGCAGATTATTGTTTGAATTACATGAGCGTAAGAACAGTCTTTATCTCTGCAGGTCTGTCATTTGCCTGACGTGCAATTCTGCTGGTGGGTCATTATGTTGTACACAACCACATGCACATGTTTGCACATGCGCACTGGCGGACGGATGCATGTGCAGGATGCGACCACAGACATTCACACAGTGTCTGTCTCTCAAGATACAAGTCAATCTCATGCAATATCTTTGTGACAGCCCAAAGTTGAAATGATTGTGAATTCTCCTCACGGTCATTCATATTTTAGAAACAATGTCTGTCCCTCTGTGTTTGTTTCCTTTCAGTATCTGTGTATCAAATGTGTACATGTCATACGCACTATATCAGCGTTTCTACAATATGTGTCAAAGCACATTCACAGTACATGTGTACGAGTTGACTCGAGGTGGTCGCCTTCCAGCTGGGCAAGACAGTTGATTAATATTTGCGTGTAAAACTCCCGGGATATTTTTAACGAGACCTCAGGACAAATTACAGCCTGCCAGCAGCAGCATGTAGCTCAGGTTCAATTGGTGACACATTTTTGTCATCCACATTGTCCTAATTTTACAACATTGGTCCATTCTCTAAAGGAGGGCTGTGAGGATTTATTAATTTATTCAATGTATTTATTGATTATCATGGCCAAACAAATTCACGATACTAATATTATTGTGATATCTAGAGAAATGTTAAAATCTATCTTCACCTTTGCTGACTGTTGGTTTTTTTTTGGCAAATAAATTACCATTGAAATACAAGTGTAGGGAGGCTGAGAGAGTCTGTAACCATAACTTTTAAAAAAAGGGAAGTTTAGAAAGAACAGTTACACTCACGTAATTGTGAATAGGCAACCACAAAATATGCACAAAACATCTTTGCTGGATAATTAACATACCACTATTACCACTATTTCATTTTTTAATATCACAGTTATATTGAATTTCGCATTATCGCAACACCTACTGTAAACACCTACTGTAAACACCTACTGTATGAAATGTTTGTCCCTTCATCTGTTGCTTTGAGGTTTCTTGAACTTTTTCCTTCCTGTTAAAGTGGTTTAGGAGGGAGTTTTTATTCATTGGTGTGATGAACAGAAGGTGTTGCATGTTGTAGAGAATGCAAAAGGGGGATCGCAGTATGAACCGTCTCGCAAATGACCAAACTACCGAAACCACACAGCAACAGATAATCTGTCGCTATCAGCGCTCCGTACATCACTTCCCGAACTGACCCCAGTGAGCGATTAGCATGTGGCGTCACAGAATAACTGCTTAAATCTCAGAGGGTGCAACGTAACACTCCCAAGCTGGTCAACTCCATGTGGCCATCAAACTTTTTAATGTGCCCACCCACGGAACTGCAGAGGGATCTTACTGAAATTAGCTGTATACTTGCAGAAATGCTCGCCACGTACGGACCCACCACAGTCAGACCTGCAGAAAAAGTGATCTAGCAGATTCACCTCTGCTCATTTCAGTGTCCCCCCATCTCTCCCCAGCTGTCCCCCTTTCATCCCTCTCTCGGAGCGGCGGGGCTGAGCTCCAGTTTCACGGGCTTAAATTGAATCAGGAAAATCAACCTCGTCTTCATCCTCATCTTTAATGAGAGAAGTGGAAGGGATTTCCAAGGTGCTGCTCTGCCCTGTTTTCATTAGAAAGGTCTCGCTGTTCTGGGAAGGAAGCCTAGAGAAGTGGATTAGCTAAAACCCAAAGGAAGGAAGAAACAGATATGCTGGACCACATCACACCACACACACACATGGTGCAGGAACAGAGCTAAAACTGCGGGACAGAGAGGTGTTATAAGAGCTCTTAGGAGGTTACTCCCTTCCAGCTCGGAATCAAACAGGACCAGAGAGGAGAGGGAAGGAGGATAAATCTAAAACACATTTTCACCCTTCGCCCCCGACATGTGGAACCTGTACAGGGAGTGTTTTCTTTTCATCTGGCTGTGATGGGGGCTGAGGGCTTTCTACAGTGTCCCCTCTGCCCTCTACTCCCAGGAGGGCTGTGCTGACCTAATTATCCGCCAGGACACCCGCTCGCCGAGAACAACAGCACCTTCACAGCTCCATGCTAAGGCTCACAGATCCTTCGCTGGCTAATGTACGGCACCATGTCACCACCTCACTAAGTGGGGCCGTATCCTATTGTGCTAGCCTGAAGTCATGGTCATTCATAGGAAGCTGTAACTTCCAGCCCGGGCTATATGGTCGCGTAAGAGTGAGATCCCCCTTTTGTTTTAATTAACCGGAATATCTCGGGTTCGACAGTGCATCTGGGGTGGCACGGTTGGCTTTGTATGCCAGTGGGAAGCCAGTGATTGGATCATATTCATAGCGTAATCATTCTTTACATAAAAGATCATGTTTGATGGATGAATAGCATATTTAAATGAGCGTAAAGAGTGTGTCAGAGGCAGTGGGGGGAGATCAAGAGTGTGTGACATTACAGAGACGGAGATAATGCCTGCGGGGAGAGGATGCGTGGGCGTAATACAGACCACCAACCTGTAACCCGCCCCGGTGTGCCGTGTACCTGCAACCTCAACCCTGGAGTCGTCTGCCGCTGCGCACTAAAACACACACACAGACAAACTCACAGTCTCTTTGAAATGAGGGCTCTCCTTCCCCCCCTTGCAGTTTCATAAGCCCCCCACAGCTGAGACGGTGACGAGCAACAGGCCGCCCACACGCTGCGTGGGGTCCATGTTAGCACTCCGCTGTGCACCCGTGACGCTCTGCTGGTTTGTGTCTCAGCTAAGGGATCCCCTCTCCCACATGGCTCATGACCTTAAGAGAGAAGTTAATGCTGCACGTCATGACATTCAAATACGACCTGTGGTCTCATGAAAACGTTAGAAGGGGTTTCGATCAAATCTCTCCCGCAGCGAGCTCTCAGCTGTCGAAGAACAGTGGACCTTAGCGAAGTATAAAATTAGGCCAAATCAATGTTCCGATCTGATGAAAAGAGGAAACACTCTCACCATATAACAGATCCTTTATCAACTTTAATTGCTGAGGTCTGACAGCAAAGGGTAGAAAGGGTAACAAACACAAGCTGTCACACGATCGGAGTTTGATCTAGACGGAAATATCTCAACAACTCTTGGGTGGATTGCCATGAAACTGGAACAGATACTCATCTTCTCCTCAGAATGAACTGTGACTAGATAACTTTCCATACAGAACCATCATGAAGTCACATTTTACATTTGCACAATACTTGTTTTTCTCTTTTTATGACCCAATGCCTACAAAACTATCCACACTCCAATCAGCCTCCGCTTTACTTTCTGTTTAGTGCTAATTGCTATGATGCTAAGATGGAGACCGTGGTCAACATTATACCATTATATTGACATCAGCATGTTTTTAGTGTCATTGTGAGCATGTTAGCATGGGGGTGTTAGCATTTAGCTCATAGCACCATCCAACAGGTTCCTTTTATACAAATATCTGTTCATTATAAACACTTCAACAGTTCACAGAACAATCTGTGGGTCCTACTTTGACCGAACTTAGCTATATTTTCCACCTTTGTTTTTTTACCTGCAGATAATAGATCACAACTTGGTCACATCAATCTGAGCACAAAAAACATGACTTTACATTTTCAATAGCGTGCAGTGCATACGCCAAAGTCCAGTTGTGTGTGCAGGTGATGTGCCAGTCTTTCTCATTCATGTCTGTTCAGGTGACTTTCGTTGTTGTGGTAACAAAAAGATAAGGTTTAGGTAATAAAACTGCAAACCGTCAGCTTTAACGCTAAAGTCAAATAAAACACATTTAAAACCACAAGATCCAGATTTTTACAAGGACCTGCATCAAATTGTACTCCCTCATATACCAGCCACCTGAATATGAGATTTTTTTTTCCATAAAGATGCATTATTCCATGAGAAACTAATGAAAATATTGAAAAATGCCCAGTCTCACAATGTTAAAGAAAGTGAAAATAATATTCCTAAATCTTCCTGAACTTTTATCTGGACCCTCACCAAAAGTTAATAGGCTCCATTCTGGGCTGAGACCCATCTTCCATCCAGGTTCTGTGGAAATCCCTTCAGTTGTTTTTGAGTAATCCTGCTGACAAACCAACAAACACATGGACACAGGTGAAAACTTCACATAGCTACACTTTGCTTAAGCAACATAACTTCTTGGTTAGGTTTAGAAAAAGATGACATTACATTACCGACATAACTTAACTACGTCATGTTTGTTAATTTAGTGTAACCTTCACAGTGCGACTGCATTTAGAAGCATCTTTTTCTAACCTAGTTGGTTAGATGTGCTCTCTTGTGCTGCATGCAGTTTGTATTGCGTGTGTTGTTTGTACGCAGTTTGAAGCCGCTGGGCTCTGACTAAGCTGTTGACTTGTTTACAGTCTGTACAACTGCAAACATTCTTGCCCTATAACGCCACGTTTGCAAGTTCCCAGATGTCAGAAATTTTGGTGAGGTCAATATTATCAGCACTTCTTATTGGAAATGCAATTTTTTACTGACTGAAAACAAAATGAATCAGTCATTTCCCTGAGTTTCATTTCTGCATAAATGGGAGTGCACACACACACACACACACACACATTTTGCATTGATTAGTGTGTCCCTGCGTGGTTACCGGTGCGGCATCATGGGGGTCTCTTCTCATGGATTCTCATCAGGTAGACAATAAAGATCAGTTAACCACAGCATGTCTCCTCCATGAGGCTGAGCTGACTCACCACCAGTGACAGGCTCACCACAGTGTAGGCAGGAGACACCACAGGGGAGGTGGGAGGTGACAGCGAAGCAGAAATGGGGGGGTAAACTAACCGTGAACAGGCCGGGAATCCCTCTCAGTCTGAACTGAAGAGGTGTGGTGAGTTCGAGTGGATACAGATGAGTGCACAAGGTGAGCTTCAGCGGAACAGAGATCGAGAGCTCCACAGCTGGTGCAGAGGTAGACAGAAAGTGCTAGCCCAAAGGTCAAAGGTTTCTCCACATGTTTACACTTTCTCAGAGGTAAAACTACAGCAAAATTCCCAGCAAGAAAAGGGTTAGTGGAATTTTTCATTTTTTGAATACAGCAGTTCCTGTAATATCGGGTAAACCAGTCGCCATAACTGCCCCAAGACGCTTTAAAATGATAATGTCGATGTGTGTTGATACATATATGATATTTAAAAGTGCACTGTGTAGTTTTGGGGAAGACATTTTAATCAGAAGAGAAAGATCTTCACTGACTGATTCTTTTAATGCCCCCAAACAAAATAATCAAACTCTCTTCGTTTCATGATTGAATAAACAAACTGACGGCACAGTTTCATACAGTTTTTCTTTCCTTATATGTGGCGGACCCTGCCACATTTCTAGGTTCAAACAGTGTTGTTGGGGACCTTGTGCTCCATTAAGAACAGCTTGTTTATTCACCTACGGATTTTGTATTATTACCTCATTAATATTATAAATATTCAAATCCTGAGCTTGAATGTCCTCTCTAAAACTACATAGTGCCCCTTTAAAAATGCACTAACTCTGCAACCGATATCTGTAAACATATTTCTCGCTAATCCATTTCACAATTAATCAAATAAAAACAAACACCGTGTAAACAATACCTGTTAAGGTGGGCTTGGCAGTTTTATTAGCAGGAGTCATACTGAAAACACAAATCTGCCCCTTTAACTTCCAGTAAAACGCCACCGACCTAACGAGCTTGGCGGGCCCCTCCCGCCTTTTTGACTGTTTTGCTTGCTGTCTTCTGGGAACACAGAGCTCTTCCCTTACTGAATGCGTAGGCAGTAACTCACGACATTATCTTGAGCAGATTTGTAAATGACACTGCGATTGTTTGTGTAAACTCAGAACGAAAAACCCGCACATCCGGAAAACACATAGCTGTACGTCCGCTTCAAACGGATATTTCATTCATCTTGATATTGCACATATTGCAGAAGATATGCATGCTAAATACGAGTCCTACCATATTTTTGTGGAATCTTTATATATTGCATGATATTTTCCAACATATCACATTTTCTCTTCACTCTGCAGAGGTTGGCTGGTGGGGAAGTTTGCTTTTTCTCCCAGCGTGAGTGGTGACAGGCAGGTTATTGGTGTCGTATGTCTCAGTGTTATGGCCTCGGGGAACTTCAGAACCTCTAAAATGAGGTGAAATTACTTAAAGGCAGGTTGGGGGTGAACCTCATATTCCAAGGTGAGAGGGCGGATTGGAGCAGCAGTGTGAGTGCTAATGTGTTTGGGTAGAAAGAGACTGGATGGTTATCTGAAACCTACCTTCTGAAAACAGAGCTCAATGCCGACATGTGAAACCTCAAGTGCAGATTCGATTATGGACCAGACAGACGGAGAGAAAGAAAGAAAAAAGAAAGGAGAGTTAGCATGAGTCCACCAGGCTGTTTACATTTCCACATCTGCAACCTCCTCCAGTTTAAAGGGGCACTATGTAGTTTTGGAGAATAAATTCAAAGTCAGAATTGTAATATTTACAATGTGAATCAAAGGTAATAGTGAAAGTAATAGTAATAGAACAAACTCGGAAACAAGCTGTTCTCAGAGGAAAATAAGGTCCCCAGAACACTGTTTGAAGCGAGAAAGGTGGCAGGGTCCGCCAAATATAAACAAAGTTAAACAGTATGAAATTGTGTTGCCCCTTAAGGTCAGTTTGTTCAATCAATTTATTCAGCCATGAAAACAAGGAGAGAGTGTTTATTTAGTTTGTTTAAGCATTAAAAAAAATCAGCCAACGAAGATCTTTCTGTTCTGATTAAAATGTCTTCCCCAAAACTACACAGTGCACCTTTACATATCAAGTTTGTATCAACACACATCGACAAACACTCATTATTTGAAAGTGTCTAAGGGTGGTGATGGTGACTGGTCTACCTGAAAATTACAGGAAGCTAGAAAGGTGGCGGGGTCCGCCAAATATAAACAGAGTAGAACAGTTTGAAATCGTGTTTGTCCTTTAAGGTCAGTTTGTTTATTCGGCGGCGAATTGAATGAGTTTATTCAGTTTGTTTAGGCATGAAAATATCTGTCAATGAAGATCTTTCTTTTTATCCCTCAAAACTACAGAGTGCACCTTTAATATTCCGCGTGTTGTTGCACAGCATGTCCATTTGGAGCGGACTCCTTCCTGATAAAGCTTGCTCAGACGTCTGGGTTGTGGCGTTCCGATGGAAAATCCTGAAGCCCTTCCTCTACCACAGGCTCTCTTTCTTCCCCGGACCTCCGAGCTCCACCCAGCTGCGCTCTACCTGACGGGTTTTCCTTCTCCTCAGCGTCCAGACGGACCACGCCGAGAGCCAGACTGGAGCACAAACACAGGCGGGAGAGTAACGGTTGGCAGGTGTATAGAGAGACGGCCGGGTGAAGGGAAAGTTGGGGCTGACTTGAATTGTACTTAAGTGTGGGCCGGGGCAAGACAGGTAGCGAGGGAGAGGAAAAGATGGAGAGAGAGAGAGAGAGGGGTGTGGTGAAGAAGCTGAAGCTGCTTGCTGTTGTGGGTAGAGATGGAAACCCAGACACAAACATAAACACTGGCTCGCACTTCAATGATTCCTCTCTCTGCCTCCCCCCTCCTCCCCTCCTTCACTAGCCAAGCATAAACAAATATAACATGGAAAGCATCAGACGGGCCCCAATACGTCTCAGAGGAACGGCAGTCTGAAGTGAATGAGAAAAGGGAAAATTGTCATGGCGCGTTTTTGTCGTTTCCATCCTATAAAAAGGCCAATTGGATGAGACCGGCAGACTGTCACTGCCTCTCCTCCGACATCCAAATCACATCAGCAGTAAACCCGAGCGGTGAGCAAGAAATGTCATCCTGCCAGACGTCTATCAGCCCCTATAAAGTCATGAAACTAAAATAGAATGGAGAAAAAACACAAATGCTCAGACACGCCGAAGAAAAAGGTCCGCCGAGGGTCGTCTTTTGATAACCAGAGGGAGAGGAGTATGAAGGAGGAGTGTGACTGACAGACACCAGGCAGCAAACTGACAATAACCATGTCCTATACCACACACACACACACACACACACACACACGCACACACACATAAACCCTTCAAAAACAATGTTAACACAACACACACACACACGGTGGGAGCACGGCTCTCCCTTTCGAAAGACACAGTGTCACAGATTACTGCGGCTCCTTGGTCTGGCTGGTAATGACATCATGCCTGGGTCTGCTCCCAGAGATCCCTGCTGCTGGCACCCGGCCAGCCCTACATCTGCAGAGAGAGCCCCGCACTCACAGACGCACAGATGCATGCACAGCGGCCAATCACTTTTTCGCACACTCTCTTGCATTGTGAGAATGAACTGAAGGTGGTTCCAGCCGCAGAAAACAAGTGGATGCTCAGCCGGAGCTTTGTGAAAAGAAGTGAAGACCTTCGGGCCTCAAATAAAGTTATTATCTCACTCAACACTCTCACGTGGACTCAACCGCAGCCTCATTACGAGCAACAAGCTCACAACACTGTGCAACTGGGAGAGAAATGTTTTTTTGTTCTTCATTTGGCTACAAGCACGACTTTGATGACCTGCCTCTGCTTGCCTCCCGGTGTGGTGAGCCCACGGTGCACAGGAGATGACAACAACACATGTCAACAAAGGAAAGGTATGAATCCATGTGAATGACAAGATCTTAAGCTTAAATTATACTTTCTCTTATCCCTTTTGCTCTGCTTAGCTTTACACACAAAAGAACACTTGGTTATGGTTAGGACAAGACTGTAGCTTGGCTTAAAATGATATAACCTGGCAACTGGGCTGCAGCAATTTACTGCATTGGTGTTGAACGCGTCCTGCAAACGGACTTCAGAAAGAAGGACCATCTGCACTTCTCCATGTCCATTTGAGAGTGTAACTCATTAGCTAGCCTTGCTCTATCCCAGGAGAACAATATCAACCTACCTGCACATCTGAAGCACACCAATTAACACATCATGTATCATTTTTTTAACCTGAAAAAAACAAAAAAAAAGACACGTTGCGGTTTAACGAGGGTCTTGTCGTCACCGTTAAGTCGTCAGGCAACCAAAAGAAACTGACTGCTTCGGGCCAAGAAAAAGTCTGGCATAACACCGACAAGCTATACATAACATGTTAATAATCTAATTAACATAAACAACTAATTAAACAGCATTAAAAAGTTGTTAAGTCTGACTCCATCTGAACAATAGACAAGAACAATAGAGGTTTGAGGCCAAAGTGTTTGACGATGAGGTTTGCTGCCATAATCCAGTCCAAGGTGTTAAAATGTGACGTGCTTCCAAAAATCAGTTTTTAATTCCTGTCTTAAAGGCCAGCAGCTCTCACAACAGTGATCAATGAGGTCTTAAATATTCGACAAAAACTAAAGTTTCAGTCAGTTTCCAGCGGTGTGGAACAGAATGGGAGTCTGATGCTGACAGTTCACACTCTGTCCTGATGTTTTACAGGCGTATGTCTCCTGCTTATTTGAAGAAAGTCTTCCCAGTTCCCACACAGTCACTTGGTGTTCATGTGTTCTTCATCTACAAAAAGGAGCCGTGAACCATTTAAGGTTCACACACACACACACAGTGGAAGTGTATCAGACGCTCGGCATGGGGCCTGATTTGCACAATACGGCGCACCCAGACATAACAAACATTAAGGCTTGTGTGTGTCTCGTGTGTGTTTTCTGTTTTAAACTGCTGCTGCTGAGCGTGCACCTTTGGCTAACTGTATGTCAGTTTGTTCATGCATGTGCACGAGTGTGTTGCTGCTGGTGTGAGCTGACCATACCAGCCGGGTCAACCTGTGCCAGCTGCTCAGAGCTGATGGACTGAGCCACACACATGCTGATCCTTGACCTTAAGGGAGAGGAGACGAGACGAGACGGGACGAGGAGAAAGGAGGAGGAGCGCGGCAGCCCTCCCCTCGTAAAGGTCAGCGTGATCTTACACTGATGCAGAGGCTGAAACACATCAAACCGCCCACAACGTTTCAGACTGAGCGCTACTATATTACATCTGAGGCTCACTGTTCAGTTTTGTTTTTTACAGACTTTCAACAAATATAGTTTGTTTTAAATGTTTATCACCTTTTCACCTGAACTTTATGTTTGTTTCCCACTGGAAGAGGATACGGATCACCAGGTAAACAAACAAAAAATAAAATAATCATCATCGCTGCTGAACATACGTGACGTTTCTTACCTCTCACTGTCACTGCAGCCTTCAACATTACCTGCACAATCTTTGAAGTTATAATCATGGGATATTTATCATTCACATTGCATTTCCACTTTACACGTCAGTAATTATCTCGCTATAGGGTCCGTCACTCTAGCGCTGATTTAGATTCGCTTCCACATGCATGATGTATTTTTGGAGGCTAATCCAGACGTTAGCATCGCCCTGGTTCCCTTCGGCTAAAAGCTTCTGGGAGATAATCAAGATAAAATGATTAACAACACTTGACACATGATTTTTGAAGTGTAAATGCGATCGCCAGAAGTAAAAAAAATAAATGTCAGTCTATAAACAAACTACACTGCGGTCGCATGACATACACGTCTTACTATGCTATAGCACACACCCTTTGCTGTAAATTGATAGAATCGTTAGAATAGTTTGTAACTAAAGTCTTTATATTAATGCTTTATAATTAAAACGTGGGGTACTTACTAGCGTATCGCATGTCATAGAATGAAACATGAAAGTATCTTGGGCTTGTGGTAACCACAGACCTTATTTCATTTAACCTCTGCAGATGGCTGCCCGCCTCTGAGTCCGGTTCTGCTCCGAGGTTTCTGCTTGTTCAAAGGCAGTTTTCTCCCGCCACTGTTGCCAAGCGCTTGCTCACTGGGGGAAAAGTTAGACCTTTATATGAATGAAAGATTATCGACCTAGATCTGCTCAATTTGGAAAGTGTCATGAGATGGCTTGTGTTGTGACCTGGCACTATACAAATGAAAATTGATCGATGCCCATTCAAAACAAAAACCCCATAGACTTCAAGAGGATGGAACCAGAAGTGCAAAAATGATAACTGATTTCCGGTTTCAGCACTCTCAAGCACAACTCATTTATCATTACATGTTAAAACAAGATATTGATCTTTTTCTTCTTCATGATTTTTTTTTTTTTACAGTGGCTCATGGAACCAGGAGGATGAAACACCTCAAGTGGTAGCGAGCTAACAAACTCGTTACTGTGTCCTGCTGTTTTGTGGTAAAACTACTTGCAGCATGTGTAGTATGGAATCAGATTGCGGTCTGTCATTGCATGACGAGAAAAAGTCCAATAATTGCCCATATTCTTTATCAAAATGACAAGATTTGCTTGACAGAGTGATGCTGATGCCTCCATTGTTCCTCTTCAGCTGTTTGTGTTGTCCCATGTAGCACGAAGATGGACTGTCCTCTGTTGTACACATGGAAGGTAATTGGGCTTGAATCTCTTGCCTGCTTGCGTATAGAGAGCGTAAGTCTATACAGTCTATTTTTACATCAAGAAGACTGCGGTATTCCAGCTCCTAAAGCCCATAAAGGCCTCACACAGAGAAAGACACCATCTTCCTCCACACGCACACACACACACGCACGCACACACACACACACACACACTTATACTCGGTCTCACCACCCACTGCTTGGTGTTTGTTTAATATGGCATTTCAGTATGAGAACAGTATATCCTGCTCCCGTCTTTATAAGGGCACAGCTAATGCAGTACTGAAACAACCTCGCCCAACCCCCCCCCCCCCCCCCTCCCTTTGCAATTACACTCACACTTCACACACACATATAAACACACACGTATACACGTACACACACACTAGTCCCGTGCTACCGGCTGCTGCCTGCTGGCACAACCCAGGCTTAACGTTGCCCCAACTGAGAAATGGCATCTGCTTCATCTCTCTTTTCAACCAACCGCACCACTCCTCCAAACTCTCTAACACACTCCACGTCTTGTCCAAAATACACACATGCTGACACAGACGCTCACACACACATGCACGTGCACACGGCCGTTAAACACACACACACACACACACACACACACACTCGTTATTGGGGCTGGCACCAGTGCTGGAATCTTGTCTGTCTGAGATGGTGAGAAGCGCACAGAGAAGCGCTGAAAGAACAGATTTAGACTTTTGTGTTCTTGGCAGAAGTAGGCCAACTCTTCGAAAGACAAATCCCTGCTTACCGTTGGCCTGGAGTTGTCACCGTGGAGCGAATAAATGCTGGAAAACAGAGCCTGGGAAGGAGGGGTTCTGACTATCATCTGCTTGGAACCCCTTGTATAGCCAGTCCACTTGTCCTGCTGTCTCCGCAGAACGCCACGGGTCGTTTTTCAAATAATCCCGAGCGCCTGCTAAATTCAACCCAAACAAATTGTGTCAAACATTGATATATACGGCTGAGACTCTAAACAGACATTAAGATGTGACTGTTGGCAGCAGATGTGTGCTATATTTGGTGGAGTCTGTAATTTAAAAGCAGGGAGACAGAAGTTTATCTTGCTTTTACAGACATGCTACCGTTGTGGAAGGGAATTTAATCTTCCTCCTTTTAGCGATGCTAGCAGTCAGGGCTCTCTGACTGGTTGTTCGTCGGCCGTTCAAAAAATATCAGAGGATGAATCTTAATGATTCTGGTGATCCCCTGACGTTTTCTTTTCCTTTGTTGTCACCATAGACCATATTCAAATGGCAGCCATTTTCTTCTGAAATGCAGGGATTGCGTTACGCTGCAGTGTTCTTGGTTTAAAGTCGAAAAAACTTATATAAACCGACAAATAATTAGCAATTCACAGCATTGATAATTAAAAATAATAATTCCTAATTAATTTGCAACTGAAAAGTTGATGGATACTGAAAAGTCTGGACTGACATCAGGACACATTATAAGGTAAAACAACCAGTTCTTAGCCAACATTAGCGCTTGTCTAGCCTACATCCACTCTGTTTTTCTAACTAGTCTTAAATAAATGTTTCCAAGATATATGATGATGTTTTTCTGTTTTTCTGCCATACCCCATTCTGTTACACGAAAGCGAATGCTAACATTAGCAAGCGTGTACAACATGTCACAGGAAAACCATGTGAGCTGTTGTATTGGGTCGAACTTTAAACTCTGGCATGAGCAAACAGCTGCTGAGCTAATTACATTTCTATTAGCCTCAGCTGTGTTGTGTGTGTACAGCTCATTTTCAATTGTTGGCATGCTTACAAGCAAATCCAAGATGGTAAACACCAGCATGCTAACATTCACTGTGAATATGTTAACATGCTGATGTTAGCATTTAGTGGCTACCAGTGCGGTCTCAGCCAGAGCCCCTCGCATGGCTTAGATTTCGTGTGTCCAGCAAACTGACAGTCCTTATAGTAATACACCAACACCGCTGACAAAAAAGAGACAAAATGAAGTTCGGTTTAAACACATTCAACACTCAGTTTATTGCCGATCAGATCAGATCATTGTGTTTACCCGTCACAAAATTTGATTATTCTCATGGACTGTTTTTTCCCTTTTCAGCATTAGATTGAAGCTACAATTTTATTGTCCAGACGAGAATTGCTTCGTCTTCAAAATGCCAAATTACACTTACTTCATTGGGAATTGCTTGTTTTGCAAAGACTGTGTTAAGATTAAATACTTCATTTGCAGTTTTTCTCTATTATCGTTGCTGAACATGGTTGCAGTGGTTATTTTTTTCGAACACAATACTTCAGATATGGCGAGAGTGACTTGTGGTGATTCTTGTCCAGCTGAAAAAAAAAAACAACAACAAACCAATCTCATACAAAAGTGCGATAGTGCTGGAACAATATTGGCCGGAGAGCAGAACACTTTTGTTTTTCATGTGTCGGGGCTGCTGCTTTTGGCCGCTCTCCCGTTGCATCCTACGCAGGGCAAACAGTCTGCGCACACAGAAAACAAAAAAAAGAAAATAGAGAAATCCCAGCACATTCAGACAGAGACAGGCCGGGGCGGCGGGGACGTCTGAGGCTGAATAAAGCAACGGCAGCTTTGAGGAAGAGAGAGTGAATGGAGGAGAAACTTTTTTTTTACAGCGAGAGGAGCCAGGCAGAAAGCAAATGTCCAGTGAAGCATACAAAACCAAGACGAATGTGGCTGATTTTTACATATGGAAGTGAAAAAACTCAAACGCTGAGGAACCGGAAAATGGTGCATGTAGCGCTGCAGGCGCTGCTGTTCCTTCCTTTTTGAGAGCCCACTGTATTTATGAGCAGATGAAGATAGACAGAAGGGGCTAACCCTGTCTGATAGAGAGATATAGTGTGGGGAGGGGAGATAACGCTGCTGCTGCCTCTTCTGGTTTCTACTGCAGAGACCACAGACATGCAACCCCTGAAAGATGACCGGTTCTCACACAGATTCCTGTCGAAGCCCACGAGGGAAATGGCACGCAGATTTCTGAGAAGAACACACATTCAACTGAGATTTACTGGCATAACAATCGCATGAAAAGGCCTCATTGTAACATCAGCAACATCCAAAACTGTACAAAATGCCAAAACTGAAAGGGCACATCCCGACAGCTTAGCGATTATAATGCCGTGCTTAGTTTCTCTGATAATTCATAAACAATCTGGGCTTACGGCTGACTGGTCTAATGCTAAGGAACTCTATGCTAGGCTAACATCCCACAAAACGCTGGCAAGGCGATTATCGTTCTCTGAGGGGGACAAGCGGCCTCACAATGGGGACACGTCACAGGCCTAAGCAGAGCTAAGCCACATGGCATTTTCTCAGATATTTCAAGTCAAATTTAATGCAAATTCCTGTTGGCAAGTTGTTTGTTCAATCTATTTTTACCAGCACCGAGGGGACTGATCTTTGTTTACGTCACTCTGCATAATCCCCACTCCCTGCTTTCGGGGGGCTTTCTTGTGGACAAAAGCTCTCCTGCCACAACTGTCGTCTTTAAAACCTCCCAGTTATACAGAACATGTCGGCAGAACGGCTGTAGATCTTTCAGTTCCTCTGACGCTTCAGCCACATCAATCCAAATGTGTTTATTTTACAGGGTAGCCTGTTTTTTTTTTTCATGAAACCCAGCACAGTGTAATTCCCTGTTTCACTTCTAAACGATGTGAAATATACGGCCACAATAATATACTATCCAGAGAGCTTATATCTACAGGAGCAGACGAGCAAACTCAGAGCCCAGGCTGCCTCTGATATTTGAGTTCTGTGTTTTACTTTAAAGGGGCTCTAAGGAGTTCTTCAGAAGAAATTCAAACTAAGTTCCCCAGAAAACTGTTTGAAGCTAGAAAGGTGGCAGGGTCCGCCAAATATAAACACAGTAAAACAGTATGAACTTGTGATCTTCTTCAAGGTCAGTTTGTTTATTCCCTACATTTAGTCATTTAGGATTTTCCTCTTCCCCAAAGCTACATAGTGTACCTTTAAAGATGCCATTTGAAAGAAAAGTAGATTATTGAGTCTCAGTCCCAACGCGACGCTTTGGGACGGCAGCCGACCCGTCCTGCCATCCCAGAGCGTCAGTTTTTGATGAGCCTAAAAAGAATCTACTTTTCTTACAAATGGGACCTTTAAAATTTTCTAAATTAAAATCTGGGATTAAGAGGCCACATAGTAGAACATGTAGATACCGCACTAAGCTCCGAAACACACAAAGTATATCTAAAGTGGATTACTTGCTCTGCAATTACAATACGTCTGATAATCCAAACAGCCATGTTCAGCTCTGTTCCGTTAAGCCTTCCAGTCCAGATTGTTGGTCAAACAAAAATACAGGAGGGTTCTGGTATCCAGGCCCGCTAAACCCTTCAGCTCCGTGTCTTTGGGGCTAAATGGAGTAATTTGTTTTGTTTTAATAAAGCGGGTGTTTTTCTTGGGTCAGATTGTCAAGGAGCAAATTGCTCTCTAATCACATCACACATCGAAAGTCCAGATGACGGCGGACAGAGCTCGGCGCTGCATCACTGCTGACCCAGTGCACTGCACAAGCCCCCCGCTCCGACGCTCGCACAACTGCACATGCGAGTATTAACACAGCTCTGTTTTCATTGCAAAGCAAAACATGTCACTTCATTTGGCCCCAGTTTAAGCTGTAATCACAGTGACGGACAGGAGAGAGGGAGGCTCTGTGACGGCGAGCTGCACGAAAACTAAACTCCCTGCACCCTCTTATGTTCCTGGGTTTGGGATCCTGAATCAACTGGTTTGCATCCAACACACACAGATAGAAGCACACATAATTTATTGGGTATTATGAGGAGTTCAGAGTCAATTTCCGCAGAATTCTACCGCACAGTGGAGCAAAAGGTTGCCAAAATAAAGACAGAGAATAACATTAAGAGAGAACAAGCTGTGCCCGCTCTGTTGAACAATGCTCCGCAAATGTGTGCTCGCCACGCAGCACAAACAGTCAAAGCAGTCTTCAGGAAAGAGGCGTGCAGCAGAAGGGGGCCTGCGTGGCCATTCAAACAAGCAGCATGTGGCTGTGGGCCTAGAACAGCCAGCGCTACATTTCCATAACAGGAAAGGTCAGTGTTGTGGCTCCAGGGGCTTTGGAGACGCTAACACAATCCATTCTGGGAGCACTCGGCTCGGCTTCTTTACCTGTTGACTGGACTCCATTTGGTGCTAAAGTCTAATATTACACACTGGAGGTGGGACTCGTTTCTGATGGATTAAATATAGCACAAAGTGTTCTTTGGGGATTTTGTCTTCCAAGAGTTCTGTTCTCAAGTTGGACTTCAAAATTAACTGAAGGATTAAATGGTTTATAAGATAAATCAGTGACCTCACTACAATGTACATATGTGAGGAACTGATACAACTTCTTACAGCTGTACTTGAATACATGTACTTTAGTTACTTACACATTTTAATATGGTTTTTCCAAACTTTACTATTTACTACACTACCCTGTTCAGTTACTTGTTACTTTGCAGATAAAACATGATACATTTTTATAGATTAAACTAAACAGCGTTGTATTATTCTCCTATACAACTGAACTTTTAAAAACTACACACAAAAAAAAAATTCAATGGCTCCATGTAGCTCGTCTGGTTTAATCTAAGTCTACAGAAGCCTTGAAATCCAAAATCGATTTTTTACACCCCTGATGTGTGGCTGAGCTTGCGCACCCAATTCCAACAGGATGCATGCTAATACTTTTAGCTTAGCATGAAGTGAAGATTGGTCTATAAAAAGGCTGTAATTCCCCCCCCCCCAAAAAAAATATCTATTTTTATCTAATCTATGTTTTCTTAGAGCTTTGGGGTCCTTGGATTACTTCAGACATTAAGGATGGAGCTTTTTTCTTTCCTTTACATTTGAAGAAGGATCCCCAGCAGCTTCAGTTGATAAGCAGAATGCTACAACACTGTTTTGCTATTAGCTCCAGAAATGTTTTGTTGACGACAAAACGTCACCCGACTTTCCAACGGCATAATACATTAAATTATCTTTATCCAATAACACATCATAGTAATAAAATGCTTTTGAAAGGCCCTGTCTGCATCATGAATACACTAACTCGATACATCTGCATAGCATACACTGTATATGTTTCTAAAGATTTACTAAAAGCAAAAACATTTTGGTATTTCTCTCACCTCTATATTCTACCAACAAAAGGATTGTTGGTATAAAGTAGAAGTATGAGACACTGCCAACATAATGGGAGACAGTATCCCCACCCGACACACAGGCACTAATAAACGTATACATGCACTAACTCAAGAAACCGACTAGATTATCACAAACACTTTAATTACACATTCAAACCATATTAGACATTAACAAACTTTCATGGGAAGTCCTCTCCCTCCATAACAATACATATTCAAGCCTTTCTAGAAAATCCAGCCTTTTTCTTCGCGGTCTAGTTTGTGTGATAAAAAAAGAGAGATACATACTGTATGTGTATGTGTGTGTGTGTGTGTGTGTGTGCTGTCGCTGCGGTTGGCTGTGCGCTCTGACGTACAGGGTTTGAAGTTGTGTTCCATACAAAACAACAGCGGAGGAAGTCGAAGCAGCTTCTGGTCTTTCTCTTGGACCAGGCCTCGGGGGCCTCAGGGGGCCGATAGGAATAAAACACTCCTTAGCACGGCCTCATATACCTCAACACCTGCAGCACACAAAAGCCCTCTGTGAGAAGAACAGTCCCTCAAAAGTCAGAAACGCTCATGTACGACAAGGAAACGGGGCACGTTGGGTAACAGTGTGTCGGCGGTAATAAGAAAAAACACAGATGTGATTTTCTTTGATGCTGCGGTGGATTAAAGCCCAAAGACTGGCGTAGAACTTAAGTCAGTCATGGCTTTACTGATGTATTTTCTCTGACAATTAATTGATACTAATTATTGTTTTTTTTTAACCTCCTTGCTTTAAACTAGACTAGACTTCTTTTATGTTCCTCAAGAACCTTACATTTATTGCACATATACAATAGTTGTGTTTCTAATTATTACTTTTAGAGCTTTATCACAGAAAAAGATCAAATCCATACTCCTCACGCGCCCTCTTTACCCAACCCTCAGTGTTTTCTTATGCGGTCCGGAGCTCTCAGGACTTTGAATAAAACAATATTGACACTGGAGTTGCTGAAAAGACACGACACAGCTAAATAGATATAATTATCCAACATAATTATCTCCAATAATAATAGCAGATAATACCCCTCCGTCTGAGCGCTTGTTTTTGTTGTCGTGTCGGAAAGGATCCTCCCTGGAAAAGACGGGGCGGTGCCACTCCTCCAACCGCCGAGCCCAGCCGGGCCTCACCTTTCTGGGTGGGTGTGGGAGAGTCGGGTTGCAGACTGTTAGGACCAGGTAAAGGCTGAGGTTTTAAGGTCTCCCGCTGCGAATTCCCCTTTCGGCGTGTCGAGTCTGCTCTCTGGAAACTGTGGAGCGCATTCACCTTGTCAGAACCCGACTGCAAACCTAGGAAACCCCGAAAACAAAAACAGCAGTGGGTAGAGGTGTGCACAACCCTCTGCATGGCACGATTTTTAATAACATTTAGTTGGACTCATTCATTTTAAGAAATCCTTATGACAGCGCTGGAGTCCAGAGAGTGGTTTCTTTTCTGTCTGGTCCAGCAGACTCGAGTGCATTTACCTAATTAAAACAACAAACCAGCTCCGGCCTCTGTGACTCTTGTGTTTACTGCGGTGCGATGGAGGGCATAAAACACGAGCAGCAGGGGGAATTCAAATAGACGGCAGGATGACACAGAGACGCTGGAGGAACAGAGGACAAAGACAAACATGGATGGATGACAGAGGAGCCAGCTATTGAAACCAAGAAACCAAACCAAAGATTCTCTTCGACAAAGATCCACGGCCGCCCGTCTTATGTGGGTGTGGTTGCCTCCCACTCCCACTAGGCATTTCTAACACCAACACATTACTGAGAGCTATTGCTTGTCCATGTCCAAACAATAAAACACACTAGAAAGCAAAAAATGTTATGTTCGTGAGGCGCCCCTAGTTGCTCAATTGGTTGAGCACGTGCCTCGAGTACAGACGCCCAGGGTTCAAATCTCCCTCTGTCTTCTGTCTCTATTCAGCTGTTTCAATCAAATGAAGGAATGTTGATTTAATGCTCGTGTCTGAAAGGTAAATACAAAGCTGGAGGTGGCGATTTGTTTCCTTAGCTTAGCATAAAAAGGTCACAAAATATGGCTATGAGCAACTCTAAAGCTAGCGCATGATATCTTGTCTGTCTAATTAAGTGTAAAAGCAAAAAGTTACATTTAAGTTTTGTTGTTTTTTTCCCACCTGTTATGTGTCTTTATGTTAAGTTAAGCTAACTGCCTGCTGGTACCAGCTTCATAGCTCAGTGATATTGATCTTATCATCTAAAACTCAGCCAAAAAAAAAACGAGTAGGCGTATTTCCCAAAAAGCCGATATTCTGTTAACGCATTCAAATTTGATCTTTTATCAGTAAAAACTTCAACTGAATCACGAAAATCACATGATCGCAACCTTTTCTTTGATCAAAGGACATCTTGCTCGCGTGTCAGTGAGTCACAAAGTCATTTTTTTTGTGTGTGTGTGTTCATTAAATGCTCTTATCTAAGTGCCACTTATTTTCTCAATATATGACTCAGATTGCGACACGGCAGCCTCTGTCGACAAAGGCTAGAAAGATGCAGAAGGGGACCATGGTGTGGATGGAGAACAGAAACAACTTCTGCGAGATTGGGAACTGAAAAAGAGACAAGAGACCGAGAGGAACGTAGTGAGAGTGAGGGAGGAAAGTGAGACGAGGCTGCGCGATGAGGTGGAGGGAGGGAGGGGGGGAGGGAGGATGGGGTGATGATGATGCAGCAGTAAGTAGAGCAGTAGATGAAAGCTGCAGGGGAGATGATCTGAGCACGTCTTTGTTCCCGTAAGAGGCTCACAGCATCGCCCGGTGACTCACCTGCCGTAAGACTGCATCACCCACAGTATGAGATCATCAGGTTAATCTCACCCCCGACAGACGCAGCAGCACGAGCAGGACCGACAGACAGACAGAGTGAAAACAACACACACACACTCAGGAAAAGCATTACCGTCTTAACATGCTGATCCACTTGGGCAGCATCAACCCATTATCATATTATCAGCCACACTAAACATCACCTGCATCAATTATTAACGATCAGTTATTGATGATGATAGCTAACACCAGCCTCACCTTAAAATTCACTCCAGTATGTTGACATCCATTATTCTATATTTCGTTTAGAGGGAGAAGATCTTCTTATTTGTCTTGGCTTCGAGAGAAGCTGCTCTGCCAAACTCCATTCTGTTTTCCACCATTTTTTATATACGTGACTGTCAATATTATGGATATAAGACACGCACGCCCGTGTTTGTATAAACCCCGCTGTTCAGCTCCAGATGTGCTCGCTCCTCCTCGAGTCCTCAAAGATATAATGAAGCGTGGTCAACCTGATTTGGACTGAAAGATCAACCTCAAAAGGGAAAGTGGGAGAGGGAGATAAGAAATGAAAAGCAGAGGCGAATGACCGGCTCTCAAGCATCATGTTGGTCAGAGCAGGAGCCTCAGGTCATAACAGCGAACAAACAGGGTCAGAAGTCTAATAGGATTTATGACCATCTTTTACCACAAACTGCATTTAAGGCAATAAGCTGAATAATTCATTCGCCTAATCTGGGTTTCTGCTGATCTGTAAGAGTGAGAGCGCAGCGCAGAGCACGCCGAGTACTTAAGCTGCGGCCCGAACGACACTTTAGTGCTGTGGGCCGAGCATTGGGTTACATAGGAGAGGAGAAGCTCCCTTCAATTATGTTAGAGGGGAAAGAAAGAGGGGTAGAGATGAAGGAAGATGGAGAAGGAGACAGAGGGAGGCAAGAAGAAAACTGAAATACGCTGCAGTTTAATAAAATGAATCGCAGCCAGATGTCTGTCTGATTGATGGCGCAGCCACGACAGAGCTGCTCTGGTTTTTATTATGCTCATTGCAGTGATGTTGGCCCACATTTGTTCACAGCAGGCCAGTGTTTAGCTTTGTCTGTCTGTGGAGTGACTCTTTATTATTGATGCTCTGAAACAAGAGTGGGTGCTCTGAAACCAACACTGGTTACGTGTATTTCAGTAAGCTTTACTATTTACTATTTATCACCTACATTTACCTAGAAGCAGGGGATATTTTTTTTTTCTTTCATAATGCTCAAAATACATTTCAGAGATGAGAGCAACAACGGCTTCATGGCTTCCTTTTGTAAACACAGAAGTCCTGCCCGGCCCCCGTCTCTGCAGCTCCTGGCCCGAAAGCACGACCCACAAACCCAGAGCGCAACCCACCCGGAACTAAAGCAAACACCAGATTCCCACCAGGGACGTATAAACCAACGTGCGGACGTCCTCCAGGGAACACAAACCGACGTGTGCGCCTGGAAAGTATTTAACGTCTCTTCATGCCGAGTGCATTTTTCATTCCCGCTACAAAGCCTGAAGGCGCTGCGCTCAGACAAGGGCCATAAAGTCCATCAATGAACTGTGCAGTTATGGTTGCAATGTGTTTATTTAGTCACACTCCCAGAATGCACAGGGCTTTGAATGCTGCTCGACCAGCCTTGGCCATGAACTGTGTCGGCTTGGTATGAGCACGAAAAGTCCCACGAAGCATGAGTAAAGTTTACATCCGTACAACCTGCGTCCCCTATTACTAACACATTACTCATCATTAATGTGAAGAAGTGTTACAATGAAAAGGTTTCAGAACTGTGATTTTATTCATCGAGGTATTTTGAAAAAGTCTGTACAAGCCTGGTAATTACACCAGATCCTGTGAGATTGTAGCTTTAACAAGTAGCACTTCAACAACAGCGTCAGTCTCGTTACTGAATATCGATACTTTGGTCACATGATGACAGATGAGCAAACGCCACCTGCTGAGGAAGACCAGGAGGTTTGGTTGAAAGCACCTGATAAAACCTTTCAGTGGAATTAGAAGAAGAATAAATGATTTTAAACCTCTGGTCTTTTGATGCTACTTGCAATCGCCTGTAAAAGCCCTGTCTTTCCTTTACCTTTACATTTACAGTACATACAGATAGTTTTGTCCGATAAAGATATTCTAATCCCACTATGAATCTTATTTATGTTCTATTTTATGAATATTTGAGTTTTTTCCTTTTTTTAAATTAAAATATTGGAATGAAAAGAGCCTGAACTCTCAAACCATCAGAATCAAAAGCCAGACATTTCTACACTAACTTTTGAGACTAACTTGACAAGCTCCGACTCTTACCTAATTTAATTTTTAAATCAGTAAGAAATTACAAACAAGGTTTACTAACAGTCAAAAATGATCAAATCCCCCTGACTTTCTGAATGATGAACATGCTGAACCGTAAGTGACGTTGCGGATGTTTTGGTGTGTGCATTTGTGTGTGACCGAGTGGGCGTGTGACAGCTGGCCCAAAAGTCCAGCAGCAGCAGCAGGAGCAGAAAGAGAATTACCCTGGTTTAGACTGTGATCAGTCACACAAACTCAACGCTCCCTGCACCTCTGATGTTTAAACACACTGTTTTGTTTCAGCAAAATCCTCTTTTAATCCCAGCTGCTGACACTTAAACACAGACAGACATCTGAAAGGCACCTTGCTCTTTGTTTCTACTGTCATGGTTGGATGAATGTATTTATTTTTCACTTCATTACTCTGTATAAAACAGTTTTTTTTTTGTTTTTGTTTTTTTATGCAAAAACTGCACAATGTGATGTTATCCTGTTGCCCACTTCTCAGCTGATATACCGTAATCTGTATTAAGGACAAGGACAGGATGGTTTCACACTCGCAGACGTAACTTCTGGGAATCGTTCTCAGGCAGCAGGCTGCGTTTCCAGTCAGTCATGTGACCGGCTCTGCTCAGGGATCTCCCGATGGTCACGTGATGCGCTGCCCGCTCGCTCGCTCCCTCTCCTCCCCCCCGCCTCTCTTTTTTCACTTCTGACAGCATCCCTGCTGATTTAACACTGCTGCCCACCCCGCTGCCTGGTCGATGAATTCCCCCTCAGCTCCTCGTGTCTAATGGGGTAAAATCCCCCTCTGTCCACCCTCTTCACCCCTCTCCCTTCTCCTCCTCCTCTTTTGGGACTTAATCCACTGTCTGTCCCTGCTGTCTCTTTGAATTATTCAGTGGAGCGCTGCTGCTCGCCCACAAAGAGCCATCTCTGAGACCGAAAGAGAGCGAATAAGCAGATAGACGGCGTGGTGGCAGAGCGGGAGGGAGGGAGGGTGATGGAGTGATGGCAGCAGATGTCTGACTGGGAGCTTCCCAGGAAACCCCACACTCATCTTCCTCATCCTCCTCTCCCTCAGCTCTGGCAGCCCTAATCGCATAACCCGGGTATATAACTAGCTGTCACGGCAGGTCAACTGGAAATAGACGGCATTCTTGGCGGCGAGCGTGACCTGATACAGAAACCAGCAGGGTGCATGCTGTGAGGAGGATCGTGTGTCCAGGGCGGCCATCATGACATAGCAAAAAACTGCCCACAGCCTTGTGCTGAACTGAACATCAGTCTGGGCTGAAAATAAAAGGGACACACCACTCATGTCATCGAAGTTATACTCTGGTCCTGGAACTTTTTGTGACGCGTGAGCGTTCAAGTTCTCGCCGAGGTTAGTCGAGAACGACGTGACCACTCTTAGATCTGTAAGGTGAATGAGGATGGAGAGAGTTAGCTTAGCTCAGCACAAAGGCTGAAAAAAAGGGGAAACAGCTAGCCTGGCTCTGTACAATGGTAAGAATACTTGCCTTGTCGTTGGTTTAAAGATCCAATATGTAGAATTTAGTAGCAGCTTGCAGTATGGTTACACCCCTTGCCTCACCCTCCTCTATGATACTCGCTAAAAACATGAAAAGCGAGAAAGGTCCTCTCTAGAGTCAGTGTTAGGTTTGACTTGGAAGAGGCCCCACTCCCTCTATAGCTATAAAAGGCTCAGTCTAAGGATATGAAAACACCACCTCTTAGCTTCAAGCGAATATACGCCAATAAAACCATGACATTGAAAACGTATTACTTCCCAAACATGAGCAAATAAAGAAAACATCTTCATCTATTTGAAAATCCAGACGCAGCATTTGGGAAATGCACTGCAAATACACACAACACAATCGAATACGTGAATACGCTGTAGTGGCCCAAAACACCCTTAGGAAAAAAACTTGCAAATACAGCTCCCCCTAGAGGCCTGGAGAACTTCTCTTGCGCGACTTAATATGCCGCGCTTTGCGGGGTTTGTGTGTTTTGGGCCAATTAAGGACGATCCTGTATTTGGATGTGTTGCATGCACGTTTCCTAAATGACACACCCGTACGTTTTCATATTTTTGCACGTGTTTTGTCTGTTTGCATGTGTTTCCTTAAGCTGCGGTGCGTTTGCCCTAGCCTACACACTGGACCTTTAACCAAATTTACACCAAAACTGAAGTGTAGAAAACGACAATCAGCTGTTTCATAAGTCAAGTCGCGCTACCAGCCAAGAAATAATTTGGCACATAACCCTGCGTAAAAGAGCAAACTTTCCTTTTCACACTTGAACAAACGACAATGTATTAATTATTGAGCTTTAGAGGTGCTGGGAGGCTGATTCTGTGACCTTTGGAGAGAGCCAGGCTAGCTGTTTCTCCTTGTTTCCAGTGTTTATGTAACAAGCTACTTGCTCAGGCTACATACTTATCATACAAACATGTGAGTGGAACTGAACTCCTCATTTAACCCTCAGCAAGAAAGCAAAATAGCGTGTTTCCAAAATGTCATATCAAAGCTTTAAATCTACCCGTTTTCTTTATCTTTTCTGTGTCTCTGATGAAACCCCCATGTGTTTCGTTAGCGCCATTCAGTATCTCCTCAACACAGCAGTTTCACTGCTGCAGCCATAATACTGTGCTTACATCTTTAGTGCTTGAGTAACCGCGTACTGATCGAAACCACTGAATCATCCTCAAGTGACGACGTGACGACGTCTCAGTTTGCTGTGGAGGCATGAGATGACTTTACACAATACTGAAGGCTGCAGAACTAGAAGCAGATATTCAGATTAGATATTCTGGTCCAAACACGATCTTTAGTCAATTTACTGTAAATTAAAGCCAAAATCTGAAATGTTTTCAGAATTCAGTATAACATCTCTACATGACTTGTTAAAACGTGATAGAAAAGAGTGCCGGGTGGGATCTTGATGGCAGCAGGGGCCACTTGGATGCATCAGAGTTATGAATTATCAGGGGGATTCTTAGGGAACTAGGGTACCTTCTTGTCATCCTCATTCTGCTGAAGTGTCGATCCTAAACCAGGAAATTCACAAAGGTGTTTTCCCACATGACCTGTACCACCTCCCCCTGCTCAGCGTCCGTGAAGACACCACGGACTTCATCATCTTTGACAGTCAAGGTGTATCACTCCCATCTCTGTCTCTGAGAGGCCATGCATTTCATTTGTGTCAATGCATGTAGTGTTCTGTGTTTGAGGGAAAACCCTACAAGTGAGTGCCATGCAAATGTTGAGGGGAACGGGTGTAAGAAAGCCCCTCCTTGCTGCTGTGTCGCCTCACTGAACACCGAGGGGGAACCTTAAAGCCCACTGGCGATGCTGTGGGAGGTGGTGCAGTGTCAGAAATTCGAGGCTGAGGAACTCCTGACCTTTCCTCTCATCTGCACTTTCTGGCACATCTGTGCATCACCCGCCATCGACGTGAAATGTGGGAGGGCTGGGAGAATGTATACTATACTAAACAGTCAGAGAAGTGCTTTCAGGAAACACAGATTACCGTTTTGATTTGTATGTAAATGTGTGTGTGTGTGTGTGTTTGTGTGTGTGAGAGAGAGTGAAAGAGAAATTAAAAACTAAGGAAGAGAGGTGTAAAGGAAATCAAAGAAAAGGAGAGAAGGTTGCAGATGAGCGCAATGAGTCGAGGTGGAATAGGTTGAAATGAAGATGATGGCGGTAAATATATCAGAGGGAAAAGTCAGAGAGAAGCAACAAGCGCTCATCTTTCTTTATAAATGACTGCACGTGGTAAAGCTATACAGTGCTGCAGCAGTGTGATATAAGTGGATGACATAGAGTGTGTGTGGTAATACCCCAGACGCGTGCTATTTCTGTACTGTCTGTAAACCTGCGTGTGAATGCATGTGTGTATTTGAGTGTTGAGCGTGTGTGTGTGTGTGTTTGCGTTTGCGTGTGTGATACAGACCATGCAGAGTCAGTCAGTCTGCAGCGCGGCTATGGGGGATTCCTGTTTAGTCCTTCAGTGAATGTCTGGGGGGCTCTCTGCAGGGAGTGGGCGGGGCCCATGGGGGACTGGGGGGGGGGGGCCACAATCAGCTGCCCTCGATGATGTGTCCAATTTCTGTTGTTTACGGTTCGCGTCTGCACTTCTTTTCTCTTCTCACATCTCTCGTTGAGCCTCTCGTGTTTCAAATTAAATGACATAATTCACACCGCGGCTTCACCAAATACGAGCTCACACTGCACTTTGTGAGCGCTTGTTGTCTGTCACCGCGACAGTGTGAGCTGCCGCTGCCTAAACGACAAGGGTTGACTCATTTTCTCAGATGTTTACAGAATATTATGTTTTCAGGCTTATTTCCGTCCTTTCTCCTGTTGCCCGATGATTAAAAAAGACGGGCACGCAGGCCAGCAGCCGACTCACATCATGTAAATTTAGCAGCTATGCAGCGTGATCCTTTGACACACGGCCATGAAGCCAGTAACAGGAATCTTTCTTAGATAGTTTTGTGTCCTCCGTTATCCTCATGTCCTACCTACTGATCATACCTACTGACTGATACTCATGAGTTTTCTCCTCAAATGTCAAATCATTTGGCTCAAATATCCTGTCCAGTTTGAAAATCCAAGGACAATTGTTTAATGGGATACAAAACATTTGACTATTAATGTATTTGTCTAGAGTTTTAGTAGCAACATTCTTGGTGTGATGATAGACACATTAATGATACATAGAGGTAAAAATCAACTATCTCTCCAAAATCGTTGAAGCCAAGAAACAACCCGAACACGGACAAATAGGAAATGTAGAACACAGGCAGAGGACAGGATCTCTGATTGAAGACTCTGCCAGACACTTACAGAGGGTCACAAGTGATGCTGCACAGTGCACCTTCAAAGTAAGCCAGAAATGTGTTTTATTGACTCATTTATCCCTCATTCTGCCAGTGTGTCATTGTTTTGCAATCTGACCCATCTAACCTGTGGGTGAACCTCGGGGTCATGGGTCACGAGTGGGATTCTGCGGCCCTCCCTCTTAGATGATTCGTCATGGATATAAAGACGCAATCCACCATCTAAAACCAACCTGATTCTTAACTATTTAGTAATAAAACTACTGAATGCTGAATTATAACCTCTTTATATTGTTAAGTTTACTGTAAGGCACGTGTCACATTCTTGACTTGGTAGCAGGGTTTATGATGGCACCAACATATTTTACGTTACCACCCCGGATTTTGACAACACCAACACACATCGCATTGGCCATGCACGGTGGCCAGACATAGCAAGTTGCTAATTACATGCAGTCATTGCATCAAATCTGTGCTTTGAACATAAATTCAAAGAGTCTCGTATCAGTTTGCCAATACGTATCGGTTCTTCTCTAGTGATGAGTCGACCAGTGCATCAATAATAGATTGAAATCAAAGATTTTGTCTTTTTTGAGTGAATTACTTTGTGAGCTTCTCTAAAAAAGTTGCACGAAAAAAAAGATCACCAATCACAGCCATCGTTACTTCTGCTATTCTCCGGCCACATCCTCTACCCCTGCCCTTGTTCCTGCCAGCAAACATCTGTTTTTTCATCCTTATCTGTTCTGTATCTCCTCTGCGGACACTTTGACCCCCACCGACACACTCTAACCCCACCAACATTGATCTCAGCCTTCCTCCTTCTGAATGCTGAAATCCCAGATAGGCATGTTGCGCGTCTACAGTCCTCGCAAACTCGAGGGACCGCACCGAGGTCAGAGGTGAGGCGGCTACTCCTGCTCTTCACAACCTGACACTCCAGAAACATGACAGCTGAAACCGGCGCTGTGTGTTTCGTGCGCGTACGTACGTCCTCGTGTGTGTGTGTGTGTGTGTGTTCACGTGTGCAATCTGACACTGTGAACAAATAAACCGCAGCGTGCTCTGTGGAGAGGTTGTTTATCCGAAAATGGTTTGTGAGAACGTACGTGGAAGACGTGTGCACGCGTTCCCCGGCGTTCGTGTGTGCGAACAAAAAAAGGACAAGATGAGCAGAGTGTTAAACAAGTGACAATTTGACAGGCGCGGGGTGTTTTTGTCTCTGTGGGGACGGCAACTTCTTTACATCCCCTTCATGCGATGTGTGTTGGTGTTTTTCTGTCAATCTGTCAGTTTGATACTCACGCACACGCAGAAACAGAGAAGTCACGCACACACATACATTCACACACACAAAGAAGCCCTGCTGTCAATCAGCGTGCAGTTAGATGCAGGAAACAGACAGGCTATTCTGTCCCTTGGCAAAAGTCCCTTAAACTGTGGCCTGGCTGCTGCAGAGAGAGCACTGTGTGTCACACGCTACAGATACAGGCTCCCCTCTGTCACACACAAATAACCTCTCTCTCTCTCTTTCTCTTGTGTATCTCTCTATTTCTTTCTGCCACAAACCCGGCGTTCACATCTGCATGCACAGCACCCATTCATACGCACTGCACAGAATAACGCTGGAAGAAAAAAGAAAAAAAAAATGTTCCGGGCTAAACAAAGCCGGTGATCCATCCAGGATTCTGACACACGGCCTTCACGGAGAATCCCCTTCTCTCCACATGCTCACCCTGACCGTGTGTCAGTGTGTGTGTACACAAGGGCTTACATAGCTGTGTCTCTGAGCATTACACCCCTATGTAATTGTTGTAATCTGTGTAATCTTAAGGGCTTTACTGTAATATACTATTATAGCAGCTCTCACTGGAAACCTGGAGAGACTACAAAATAAAAACAAAAGGCTCTTTCTGACAAGTTAGTAAAAGTGCCTCAGAGATTACCATCAAGCCGATAATAAGCGTGACAGACAGACAGATTTAAAAAAAAAAAAACAAGATTGCATAAACTAAAGGGCAAAACAAAAATAGAAATCACGACAATTACGAATAATAAAACATTTAAAAGCTACAATAATTACAAATTAGATTAAAGAGTTAGCTCGAAGTGAGACAAAACACTGGATGAGGCACATTTAAAGGAGACACATCATGTCCATATCAGGTTCATCACTATATTGAACCACCCTGCTCTGATTGGTCAGCTCGCACACGTCTGAGCCAGCACCGCTCGTCATGTGTCTGGATGGCTCGATGTCATGTTTCAGCTTAGTTTCAATTAGCTTAACTTCTACCTTGAATATAGGAAAAGATTATGTAAATGCATCCAAAGCATCCGCAAGACATACATTATTATTAAATGTGTGACATTGTTACGTAGTGTGATGTCACAAAGTCACAGAATTAAAGGCGGGACTGTTGACGGGAAGAGTCTTTAAATAACTTTTACATGCACAAGACAAGTAAAAAAAATGGAAAAGCTCAATAGGTCAAAACAAAACAAGAAATCCTCACCATCTTGTTTCTGTTGCTTAAATAAACACTGATGCAGATTCAAAAGATGCACTGACTGTGTATATGTTTTGGAATTTTACAGAGTTTACAAACTTTTATTTCATTATGCAGCCCTTTGTTGTCTAACAAACAGTACATGGCTTGTACCGTGTAAAAACCTTAAATAAGTCAATTACAATAATGTGTCCACATACTTTTGGCCATATAGTGTACCTTCAGGTTATTCTCCCTCCCCCCTCCTCTCTCACACTCTTTCTGCCTCTTCTCCTCACTCTGCTCCAGTTCCTTGATTCACACTGTCCATGAAGTGAGCATCAGTTGAGGTCATGCCGGCTGTATTTCTGGAGCGGCGTAGCTCTGGCAGTGAGCAGAGTGCTCATTCAGACGTTACATCACACACAAAACCACACATTTACACATACAAGCTTAGAGACAGACACATGCATGTGTGTGTTTGCAGAAGGACACTGGAGAATTCATCCCAAGGTGATGTGAGTGATTTTATGTGTACGACCGAGTCTGTATGATTGCAAGAACATAATCACCCAGAGGTGCCAGGGAGGTTGATGTCGACAGGATCAGTCAGTAGGTTAATTACAGCTCTGTGTTCTCCTACACACAAAAAGATCAGATTCGTACAGTAAAACAGTTTGGAATAAGCAGCTGTCCTCGTGATAAATGTTGGACTCCATCAGAGCTGTCCAAAAAATATTCATTTCAGAAGCAAAAAGTTTATTTCTGTATGCTCGGGAGAGTTTCCTCTGTCCTGTCACGTTTGTAACGACAGCTTTTACTTTTGTCGGTTAAATGTGCGTCGAAATTTGAAACTACTATGTGTATGGAAACCTTCAAATGACTGAAAGCAACACTAATTAGCAGCGTATGGAGGATCAACTTACTATCTGAATAATGTGCCCTTTAAATAGCAGGAAAGTTTCTTTTCATTTCACACAGTCGCTTTCTGCTGCCTGAAGACAGCAACGAGCCATCAATGCCTCTGACCACAGCTCTTTTTAAGACCACCTGGCTCAGGAATGCACAGATGGGCGCAGGCACATTTGATACTTATAAAACGAGCGCACTGGGCATGAAACTGGCAACTGCCTCAGTCTGAAAATTGGAAATCACACTTTGCACCAAGCGTACGTTAGAGCACTTCCTCATATCCCAGATATACAAAATCGGCAATAGTTGGTTAGTTATTTTGTTTGTATGTTCATTTGTTTAGTATGTTAGTTAGTCTAGTTGGTGTCCCCTCCTCATGTCGGACTCACTATGCATGCAGAGCAGTGGAAAACTAAAGCAGGACCGGCTAGCAGGGCGAGGCCGGGGATTAGAAAATAATTTGGAAAAGGACGACACATGGAAGGATCAGGAAGATGCCAAAACAGGTGTTTTAGTCTTTATTCATGTATACTACAGTTAACAGACAGTTTGATTTAGTGGGGGGAAAAAACACTAAATCAATAAATACATCAATGAATGACAAATCATTCCCACGACCGAACAGCTTGTGCTGACAAGCGAGACCTGAAGGAGCCTCTCAACAGGTTGTGTTTCGTCCAGAGCTACACAACCCACGCTCCGTTCTCCTTCTTATCTGAGTTGTTCACCTTTCAATCCACCCTTCAGTCTAACACAGGGGAAACGACAGCGGTGAGGCTGGCACTGACCATCAAGTCAAGTCTTCCAACTCGCGCTGAAACCATAATGAGGCTTTTCCTTCCAGAGGCTTCTCTGCAGTCACTCCCCAAACGACCGCAGGAAATGGAATTTTCTGAAAGGATCAAAACAAGTCGAGAGTTGTAAATGGTTTGAGTTTCCGACAAAGACAATGTGCCAGATTCCAGCGCCTTGAGGGACAGAACCATATCACAATGAATCCTCTGTCTGCCTAAAATGTGTGCACAGGCACACACCCACTTGTTCACACACACACACACACACACACATATACCCATATAAACCCACACAGATTCGCACATGGCCACACACAACACACTCAGTGTTTACTAATAGTTAAGAGATCCTGGGAAAATGAAATGTACAGTATTCCAGTGGTTTTCCAGTGGAATTTCTTTCATACCTGTGTGTCAGGGCTTAGTGGCGTGCATGCCTCTGCATATCCTGCACTCCTGCTCTGTGTTTGTGTGTGTGTGTGTGTGTGTGTGTGTGTGTGTGTGTGTCTATGTGTGTATGTGTGAGAGAGAGAGAGAGACAGTGCTGTGAGTCTCAAGGAAGCCTTATGTTCAACAGCACTCTGCTTTTGTTTGGGGCAAGGTTCACTAGGGAGAAATTCTGTGTGTGTGTGTGTGTGTGTGTGTGTGTGTGTGCATCTTTTAGGGGTCAGTCAGCCCATTAGCAAGACATCCCCTGATCTAATTGCCTCCCTCTAGCACCCAGTTTGACAGCTCTGTAATCTACAGTTACTCACAGCACTCACCATGGTGGGCCTGTTTGTGTATGAGTGTAGATGAGTGTGTGTGTACGCACGTTCACTTGCGCGCGTGTGTGTGTGTGCGTGTGTGTGTTGGTGGGCCTGGCAAGTCACAGATTAACCGCCACACTTCCTGTGAAAAATACCTGCAGTTTCTTCCGATCCGAGTCAGGAATGTGTGCAGAATCTGACCCTGAGATAATTCCGAGCTCCTCTCCCTTTGCTTTTAAAGTAATATTAAGCTATTATACGATGAGTTGTGAAGAGTCAAGTATTCATATCATTAGAAGTGTGCTGTATTCATCATCGGTAATGCACAGCATGTGAGCGAATATGGAAAACCTGATGATGTCCAGCTGCACAGCCTAAAGGTGTCAGCTCGTTACAGTCTAAGCACACGGGTTTTCATCGTGTGTGAGGGGTTTATGTATTCAATCTACAAAATGACACATATTTGGAAGGATGTGTAAACCAGTGTTTATAAGCCTGCAGAGAGCGTGGTGAACTTGATGAGTGTAATGCTAATGCTCCGGGCGGCGCATATAAACAAGTATTTGACTTTAAGGGTGCAATCATACGACACATAAAAATCTTTGTGACACAGAGCTGCTTTGAAAGTCCTCACAGTCTCGCTCTTTCACATATGCTTTTACGCGTAGTGCGCTTACAGCGAAAAGGCTGTGGGAAAGGAGACAGTCAGTTTTAGAGGGAATGCTTTCATCTTTCCCACAGGCAGGCCGAGAGTCGTCTTATCTCGGCGGCTTGGCCCAGTTATCTAGAGTAAACCACAGTGTCTGCACAAAGAGCGAAAATTGATGGCGCAGTCCAATTTTCCCTGTTAAACATTAGTCCCAGGAATCCCCCTCGGCTTTATGTGTGTGTGAGTGTGTGAGTGTGTGAGAGAGAACTTACAGCCATCAGGAGATTTCCGAGAAGATAGCACCTGTTCAGGGAAATAAACGTTCCTGCAGACTTTCATTTTGAGGGTGGCTTGGACCAATCGTTCACGTACACGCATTTTACAGCCATGAAAGAAACACGGCTAAAGTCAAAGAGGACAAAATGCCACAGAGACAGACGCATGAAGAGAGAAGGGGAGACATTGTAAAAGTTTAAACTGTGATTTCACAGTAAAGGACTGGCTAAGAACTGCAGTAAATTCACATACTGTAAATATTTCACAGGAATATTGACGCAAATCACAGTTATACATTGTGTTTCTACACTAACACACATTAATACATTTCACAGATATAATACAGTGTTTTGATGTAAAATGATCTTATGATACTATAATAAGCATCTGCAGCTGCTGTAATTATTAAACATTATTGCACATTTATAGTAATATTGCAGCAATTTACTGTGGCTTTATGTAGCATGTAAGCCCGTCAGCCAGTTAGCATGTTAGCATGTGTACCTTGTTGAACCACTTGTAGGCCTGCTGGCCTGTTGTTAGCATGTTAGACTGTTAGTATGTTGTTAGCCTTTTGGCATATTTGCATGCTTTAATTACATTATTTCCCTTTATTGTGACATTTAAGTTCCAATTCCCAGCAGCTTACTGTAACGTTCCAAATTATTACCCATCATGCACTGCAGATGCATAATGACAGTATTTTGCTGTCAAAATTACTGTGAAAACCTTGTGTGTGTGTGTTCACAGTGCACAATGCATTGTATGGACAAGCTGTCAGACACTGACAGACAGACACCAACTTTTTCTCTCAATTCCTCTCAGTCTCTCTCTCTCTCACTATCTCACACACACACACACACACACACACACACACACACACACACACACACACACACACACACACGCTCTGACGCTCTCCATCAGGAAGACAGCAGACGTTTGGCTCCGATAAGCACCCTGGAAAACAGTTCAATCAGTAAGAGATTTCCTCTGCTGAACACAACACACACACCTGCGTGTCCCAGCATGCCTGAACTCCTCAACTCTCCACAAACACAAACACACACACACATACACACCCTACACTGAAACATAACCAGCGACAGATTGCCAGAGCCGACAATTTGCATCTTTTCACTTGCTTGTGAACAAACTGATCTGAACAGGAGACACGAGTTCATGAGTCTACAGGTTCAACCCGTCTGTTTTCCCAGGACTCTCTGAAAACATTGTTTTCCAGTCTTGACAGTTAGTAGTGTGTGTGTGAAACAAACCGCCTGTTTCAGCTGGAGACTGCCGCTCTGCGACTCTGTTTTATTTTGGCCGTATCCTAGCAACAGAGCTGTTTCTGCTTACTTCTCTCTCCACCCTCTCTGGTCCAAAATGCTCCAAGCTGCTCCTCCACGTGAGTTTGTGTGTGTGTGTGTGTGTGTGTGTGTGTGTGTGTCTGTGTGTGTGTGTGTGTGTGTGTGTGTGTGTCACACATCTGCTTCGCGTTGTGGAAGATCTCGGCGCTGACTGCTCTCTAAGCCTCTGATTTTGTTACAGCAAGCTAGCGAGACGAGGGGGCAGGACGCGGTGGAGGCTGCGGTGGAGCGGGCGAAGATGGAGAAAGAGAAAGGAAGGATGGAGATAGAGGGAAAATTAAGAGAAAGATAGCAACGACAGCGCTACAGGAAAGCCAGAACATCTGCGGCACATGCGGGAAAGAATGTGACTGAGAAAATACATGAGGGCAGGGGGAGAGGTTTGTATATTATGGAGCCGTAAAAGTTTTCCAGCGGAGGTTCTGCACTTTGCCTCCTGCAGGGCCGGGTGGGGCTGGCTCAGGCTTCTCTGCCGGGCCCGACCGTGATTTGGTATGCTAGGTGAGGCTGAGGCCGGGATGGATGGAGGAGAACATCAGCGAGGGGAAGCACTAGGCCGAGCAAAGGGGTCGCCGGGTTTGTTTGGCTGCCGTGTCTGCACGACTCCATCACCTTTTAATGTTTCACTCCCCCTCGGTCTACCCTTTCTTTTCTCCACTCCTTCCCTCTATATCATCCCATTCCTGCGGGCATTTCCTCATCTCGATAGCCCTCTCACACCCATGCCAGCTAATTATTGGGCTTCACTTTGTGATTATTTATTGCACGCAGCGGAGGGAGAGTCGAGGCTGAGAAGTGGAGGAGAGGTGAGAGAAAGAGCGAGCTCACATGAGAAATGGCTGCACTCAGTTCCCCATTGCAGTGAAACATTTGGCAAGGCTGCGTGCGGGTGAGCGAGGGTGTGTGTGTGTGTGTGAGTGTGTGTGTGTGTGTGTGTGTGTGTGAGTGAAAGAGAGAGAGAGAGAGAGAGAGAGAGAGAGAGAGCACAGTGAGTCAGTCTGGCATTAACCCAGAATATCAACCATAGGGTGCTTGAACTTTGGGGAGCTGAGGCTCTGCCAAGTGAGCATTGTGTGCTCATAAAAAATATCATACAACAGCTGCTGTGTGTGTTTGCATGTGTGTTTTGTGCACTTGCATGCTTAGATGTATGCATGCACGTGTGTGCGTGTGTTCGTTCGTATGCATTTCAGCTAAACCATGTTGGAGACTGGGTCTACTTGAGTGTTTTCAATCAAACTAAAGTGGAGAAGGGAGCGCCAAGAGAGCACTTTAGCCTTCAGATGAAGAGTGATGAGAATAGACCCATAATTACTAGTGAATCCTCTCAGTCCGCAACCTTCAGCCGAAAAAACACTGGTTGAGTGTGTGTGTGTTTGTGTGTGTGTGTGTGCGTGTGTGTGTGTGTGTGTGTGTGTCTCATTCATCTGTCTACCAAACTCTGAGTCACATCTAAAAACCATTGAACACACTCTACAAATGTCACGTGTCACCCAGGAGCCACCGCCTTCACGGATACGCTCACAAAACCTCAATGCCTCAAAAGCCGATCGGTTTTAGCAGCAAGAAAGACAAGGGCGTACCATTTCTACAGAATCCCACTATTCACACACGAGCATTCAGGTTCAGGCTCTTCAATCTTCTACTCCTCCCACCTACACAGATGACACATCAAGTGCAGCTAATGGATGAGAAGAGTGCTACGGGGTTTTTAAGCAATCTGACATATGACATTCACCACAAACTTTAGCAACTATCTGGCACAACTTTAACAGCCGCTGTGCAACCAGCGTGTAACCTTTAGCAGTGAGCATCCATCTTCTGAAGATCCAGCGATGACCTTTAGCGTAAGGCTAACATCTAATCAACCACATAGCAGTGTCAAATCAATGCCTGTAATTGTTTTATGCATTTTCCAGACTTCAAAAAGCTTAGCAAACACTTCGGCCTTGTAACCTTTTCACACTTAGCATTCATCCACTGAAGACCCAGCCAGAAACTTTTAGTAACATCCTATACACGCACGAACATCAGGCATTTGTCTTCAGCGAGAAAGGATAGGACTGATTCGTTTCTAGGTAGAATGATTCTGCAGCAGTCACGGGTGTTTATCAGCTCCCGTCCCGATCCGGTCTAACGGAGACATGACACGAGGGTGGACACGCTAATTTTCGTCATGTTCAGGTGCAATGCTGTGATGCATGTTGGGACTTGGCAACATTGGAAAACACTGTTCAGTCTGTGTCGAGTCTAAAAGAGAGACTGAAGTAAAAAAAAATACTAAAAGGTTTCATCTTCTACATCCAGCCTCAGATGTTCTCTGTAGTATGTACTGTAAAGTGAACTGCTGTCTGCAGCTGGACGGGAAATGCACTTTACTTCACAAATATAACGTCACAGAGAGGAGAGAGGAGAGAGGAGGTCTCCTGGTGAGTGCTGAGTTTAGTGAGAGTTGACCTGAATTCAAACACACCCTTAGTGCAAGCCATTACTTGCTAGCTTACAGCTAATGAACAGTTAAACAACCACCATTGCTGATGAAAATCTATCTGAAGTGACAAATTGACAAATGTTGAGTCTTTTTTAGACATCCTAATGCTGAATTTATACATATTACGTCTTCTTTTTTGAAAAAAACGTATACACGATGAATGTGTAAAAAATGTGGCTGCCACATTCAAACCACCAACTGTTTTGTATTCATTTTTTAGAAACTGTTCCTCTGTTCCCTGTACTTCCGCCAGCCTGTCTCTTCTTACTCTCCTCCAACACGTCGCTCCTCCAGCCGTGCTCGTTTATGTGCCGGTCGCAGCCGGCTCATCGTTAACATTACTGGAGAGTCTGTCTGCATTCCCCCGACTTAACTCCTCCAGCACCTCAACTGTCACTGTCCGTCTGTTTAATACGCCCACTATAACTTATTTTTATGGTAAATATGACCTGAAGAAATTTTAAATGATATCGCTGACGATGTGGCTCTTTTTAACAGTCACACATGCAAACACACACACACACACTCAGGATCACACACACACATGGATCCTGTTAATTTCCAGGTGGGGTGTTTGTTCAGAAGGTCTAGTTCAAGACAAAAATCTGGTCGTTGTCCCTTCTCGACCTGTACATACACACGCACACACACACACACACACACACACACACACACACACACACACACACACACACACACACACAGGGGTAGACTAAAGGCCTGTGGCCAGTAATATCAGAGACAGTTGGTGTTTTTTCAGCACTTAGCGGCGCAGTATTCCCTTACCACAACAACATCCAATCACCTGCCAGCTCCTGACCTCTGACCTCTTGTGCAGAGACAGGGATAGAGTGCATACCAGTGTGGGGTAGGGTGGTCCAAAAGCCATGAAGTTGAAAGGCTTTGGTTTGCCTCCAGGCAGGGTGGACCTCAACAAAGCCTGCAACCTCGCTGCAAACACAGATGATTAGAGAGAGCATGAGGGAGAGAGAGAGACAGAGAGAGAGAGAGAGAGAGAGGCTGTTAGCTGTTCATCGATACACTACATTAGGCGGGTACATGGATGACTATCTTTTCATTACATATGTGGACAGCTGAACCTCCCTGAGGGACTTCCCCTCCCTTCACTCCTCCATCTCTGCATCTCACCCAGCTCCTCATCGTCCCATCTCACCCCTCCTCCTCCTCCCTGATCTGAAACACACCCCACGTCTTCTGCCCATCTACCGTCTTTCTCTCTCTTCTCTTGTTTTTCTGTCTCTCCTCTCACTTTCAACCAGACTTACTCCATCACCTCACGCCAGGCTTTGGGTAAATCATATGTGTTAGTAATTCTCAGTAGGCGCGGGCTTTACCAAACCAGGATTAAGCTTTTAAATCACGCAAAAAAAAAGACTTACTCGACCTCCCTGGTGAGTGTGACAGTTGCTCTTTCAAAATTTGTCCATCTTCCTCTTATCTATCCATCAACCTCTCCTTCTCCTCCTCCTCTGAGCATTTCTTCTCTCCTCTCCCTCTAACCTCTAGATTGTGTCCTTCTCTCGCTCTCTCCACTCCATCCATTTAAAACAATAAACTATGGAAGACGGCCAATTTATGCGATGGAACTCGTACTGTAAGCAATTACCATGAAATCAGCCTATTTATTTCATTACTCACATACCCAAGGGCACACACACACACACACACACTTTCCCAACACAAACTCAGGCCTCAGGTTTTTACACGAGTAGTAAAGAAGCGTTTCAGCTGGTAAATTCATTAGGCACCAATCACAACTTGATAATAGTGATAGAATAGTGTTGATGGGAAAACGTACTGTGCATTTGTGCGTCTGATGGGAATCAAGCTCAGAGAGCGGAGGGAAAACTATGATTGAATTCTCCGCCATACTCATGACTCAGTACTTTATGGGGAGCATTGCTCCTTCTCAGAACCACTAAGTGGAATGAATAAGTGTGTGTATCCCTGTGTGTGTGTGTACATGTGAGTGTGCGCATCTTCTTAATGCAAGCGCGCAGATTCACAGTCCTTTTTACTAGCACTTTATCAACCATAAACACACATTGGGGCACATTTCTTCCAATGGCATTCAGGCTAAACTCTCCGCTATTTCCTGTCATATGCAGGCAGATGTACAGATGTTGCCAGCACCCTCGTAAATGTGTTGAGCAGGAAAGTCACTACTTTTTATTTCCAGTCACTCAGCAGAAACAGGCTCAAGCAGAACTATGCTATAACTTTTGGACAAACGAGCCAACACAGACTGCTGGAGGGGAAAACATTATCAATATCCGTGTCTTATGAGTTGTTTTTATTGTTGGGCCAGACTAAAGAACATATGACATTACCAAGTTTTAGCCTAACCCCTTGTTTTAGAGTGAACACCCTGCCCTTCAAAATAGAGTTGTAAGTGTTAGTGATTGAACTTATATCAATTATGTTATGATCAGACGTTTCCAAAAACTGTGTCTTGTGTAACTGCGGCAACCCTGGTATTATTATAGTGCCATTAGCCATTATCTGATGGAGATAGAAAAGCATGGGCGCCCCCGATTCATTCACAACTTCACACTATCAACCAAGTCGTCAGATAAAAAAAGAACACTGCCTTGCTTACCACCGCTAACTTTAGCGGGGTTCAGGCTAACGTTAGCAACCAGATCTCTTACCCTGCCAGTCTGCACTAGTGATAGAGGAGCGGAATCAAGTGCAGCAACTTCACTACAGTAAAATTTTGGGCATCATGTGCAACATTGAAATATGTCAAAATGCTGGGATGTTGTGCACAAATCAGCAATAATAATATAATTTCAGCAAGCTAGCTAGTTCGCTACCGAGACATTAGCAAACTGGTCACGATTGTTTCATGCTTGTTTTAGAAGAAGAGGACAATAATGCATCAAAAAGAGTTCTCATAACCTTCTGAAAAATCTCTGTTTGAAGGGCTAATGTGGCTAATGCTAAGTGGTACAAGGGGTGTACTGGGATTTGGTCTACACGTGGCGCCACATGAAACTTAATGGAAAGTATGAAAATGAGTTTCAAGCAAAAAATATGACACGTATTCATTCTTCATACACCAGCCATGTGTTTGATTAAGTAGCAAAAGGATGAGAGAACAGGATGAGGGAGTCAGTGAAAGGCCTGTTTACAAGATACAAAGATGTGTATATCTTTACTGTATATACATGTGTATAGGGGAGTAGAGGGAGTGTATTGGAAGGCTGTACTGTCACCCCAGAGCAACAGCTGTCTGGCTCCATGTCATCCAGCCTGGCGTGTCAGAGGACTAACAGTGGCTAACTGGATATAAGTGATGGATTAAGCACCCAGACATCACACAGAGCAGCCTGTCCAATGCGACATGAGATGGATGTCATCACCTGGATAAGTGATGTGGTGGGGGGGATCACAGGGAGTGAAAGACGTGAGATACAGTACTGGGGCTGATGTCCAAGCCAAGAGCAGGAGGAGGAGGAGGAGGAGGAGGAGGAGGAGGAGGAGGTCAGTGTCGGGTGAGATTGTCCTTGGCCAGAAAGCCTGTGGAAGTAATAAGCTCTGATCTACACTTCTCCATAAATCAGGCCGATATATAACAGAACAGGTAGAACATGTCGTACAAGACAACAGTGACCGAGATGGGAAAATAGAAAGAGAGCAGAGGAGAGGAGGAAAGGGAGGGAAGCCCTGCTAATTGGCAGCAGGGTGCCATGTCGTCAAGCTGAGGGTCACACCTCAGTGCCAGAGTGTGGGCCCGCGGTCAAGTTCTGCAACCTGAGGTTCAGCTTGTCACTCACTGGAGTATCAGCTGTCTGTCTGTACATCTGTCTGTCTGTCAGTCTGCCCTTCCTTCAGGTTTGTCTCCACTGGCCTGTCCCCTAATGACCTTATTGGCCTCTGTGTGTTCCAGGGAATCACCAAGAGTCAATGATTCGTCGTTCAGGAACCATGACTGTCTGTATAAAAATGATGTGCCAATCAATCAAGTCGACTTTAATACAATTTAGCGGATAAGTAATAAACTCAAACCTTGCTTGTGGCAATAAAAAGTCGGGGGGGTCACCAAAGTAATTCCCAGGGGGACTGTAAATGTATTTACAATATTTCATGGTGATCCATCCAATGGTTGGATCAGTCTGGAACCAAAATGATGGACAAACAGTCAATATTTTTGTGTTCGTCAATTAAACTTAAAGGGAGACCTTCTCAGTCAAAACTTGGACCACATAGTACGTAATTGTTACATGCAAGAAAATGTATTTCTTTACAGAAGGGTGGAAATGCCAACTCAGGCGTGGGAGACAAGATGATTCACAACCCAGTCGGCAGAAATGAACGTAAGCAAAGAGCGTTTCTGCAAAACCACAGATAAAGTTTCCTGTATGTTGGAGCTTTACATTTGTTAAGGCTGAATTTTCTATTTCTCTCTTTTCACAGTGCCCTGCTAACGGTCTGGTTAGGTTAACTACTTGGCTAGGGTTAGGGGAAAAAAAATCACAGTTTGGCTTAAAATCCCTGTTTTGGTCTAACTTCACATGAAAAAATATGTGGTTTTGACACCACGAAAAAAAAATATCCTGGCTGGAATTACCCCCAAGTGTCCTTTAAAATATCCAGTCTGTGAGCTGCAATCGGCACCTGTAATAACACCACCGCTGTCCGATCCACCTCCTGTTGTGAAAGGTGGCTAATAAACATATAATGTGAACATGATACGCAGCGTTTTTACACAAATGTCAACCCTGGATGTATCTGTGGTTTGCAGAAATGTTAACTGATAATGTTATATCCTTGCGGCTGGGCTGAATTTTCCCTGTATATACGCAAAAAACAGACTCATAAGACTTGATGACACATAAGTAAGTAGGCTGGCATGACGGTTGTGTAGCCAGTTCTGTGAAATGTTTTGTTATGGACGTAGCAACTACTTTTTATGAATGCAATCTGTATGTTACAGAGCATGTATAAATAGAGCTGTAACACATTCATCAACCACAGTAAGCAGATTTGCTTTTGTGCTGACTTCCTGTGGCACAAATCTGCCCCAAAGTTCGAATTTGAGTTTCTCACACAAGCGAATGGACGTCCGGTTGACTCATGTATGTGCACAGAGCAGTGGAGTAAACAAATCTTTTAACAATGCAAAATACACAGTTTACAAATCTGGTTATAAGAATATGATGTGCTGATGTATCTGATGGATGTTGATGTACATAAAGTGCAAAGACACACATGCAAATATTGTATAAATGTTTGTTTAAAGTTGTGTGAGCGTGCATGGGCAATAATCTGCATGTTTGCGTGCTGGTATGTACTCTTGTCTCTGCGCCTGCTCCGTCAAACTGCCAAGCCATAACAAGCCAGGTGAGCTGCAGAAATGAATTATTTATGGCCTTGTTATTGGCATCTCACTGCTCGAGTTGTTGCTCAATATTAATAGCCGACGCTTCCCTTTCGTGGCTGCGTGTGAGAGAGCAGCGGGGACAGAAATTATGACATCTCAGCCGAATGTAAAATACGAATCCCTCCCAGGATCGTCTCTGTGGAAGACAACAGAGAGGTCAGGGATCACAAACAGAAAAGTGCAGCGGGGTGAGCAGCGCCTCTCTGAACTGAGAGTGATTTCTGGAGTGAGCGTAAAAAAGCAGCTCTGAAGACTTCCTTTTGTTTTGGAGTCTGGCTGCACGCGAGTGGCAGAGCGCTCTCTTTGTTGCTAAGTCAACACTGTCAGCGGAGACGATGTTGGACTCAAACCAGTACAGAAACTATGAAGTGCGTGCATACCTGAGTCTATTTTCATGTGCGTCAGTGTACCCTGTGCTCGTCTAACAGACGGAGGAGAACAGGAACGGCTGTCAGTCTCAGCAACAAACATGTGAATGTGTAGGTGGCACTGGACCAGCATGTATCTCTTCTCAACCTCGGACTTTTTTTCCTGCCTGTTTCTGAGCGGTATGGCAGCTGAGGAGAGGAGACGCCTCTGTAAATGTTTACTGTATGAGAAGAAGATGTGATTGGAGAGGGATAAACACACGACATCTGGATCCAAACCCAACATCTGCTGCCTTGAGGGAGGTGGATGGAGCGAGCGAGCGTGGCCACGCACGGGAGAACCACTGAGGGGGAAGGACGAGAGGAGAGAGGGAAAACAAAGTGTGAAGAGGGGATAAGGAAAGTGGGAAACGGAGAGCTGGAGCTTGCGAAAAAACCGGCTGATGCTAATCTCTCCACGGTGAGATAAAATTCACTCTACTGAAATGGCTGCGGGAGTGTTTCTCTTTCTTCATCTCTGTCCTCCTCTCTTTTCCAGGGAGTCCAGCACCCACGACAAGGGTGGGCCACGTAGAGGAGGGGAAAACAAAGCCAACGAGGAGCAGATGTTCCCTAAAAAAAACACACACGCACAAGCACACACATATGCAGGGTAGTTGCTGTCCTCGAATTTAAATCACGACCACACCTCAAACTGATGTGAAAAAAAAAGAAGAAAAAAAGACACACACACACACAAACACAGAAAAGCATCCTCCCTGTAAGGAAACTTTGCAGAACTATTCTTACGGTAGCTTTTTTTTTTTTTTAATGCTTTTTGTGGCCTTCCTGAAATCCCAGGACAAGTTAGCATGTGTCTTTCTGATCCAGAATCATCAGAGGAAACAGCTGCATGGACCTGTGTGGCTCGCAAAGGGGCGGAGTTGGCCGATAACCTCTGACTTCTCAGACAGGAAGCTTGGAGAGAACCTCAGGAAGTGGCTCTCAGGACCGACGCACAAAACAGAGCTTGCATGTGCAGCGGCGGAGGAAAATAAACACAGCTTTCAGGTGCACAAGCACAATGACTCGAGTGTGTGCGCATGCATCAGCGCCTTTCCCTTATTTCTTACAACACTCTGCACGTGGAAAAAAAGAATGTGTGTCCAGCAAGTTCGTGCGTCGGGGATATGACAAAACACCGGGGTAATAACACGGTGTGATTTTAATATGTGCTAATGTAACACCTGAGCAGCTTTTGCAACACCTTGACAAACAAAGTCATGAATCAGTCAGTCAGCAGCCCATCAAACTATTTGCTCAGTATGTTCCCAAACTCTTGAGCGGTTCTCTATTAAAAAAAAAAAAACACCTTGGGCTAGAGGAGGAGAAACTGGCACCGTGCCTCCTTTTTCAGTGCCTCTGCACAGAAAGGAAGCAGCCTGTGTAGTTTCATTGTAAGTCCTTCCTGCTGCTCTCGAAAGGCTAAACCCATGCTCCACTGAGGCCTGTCCTTGTGTCAGGGGTTTGTTTACATCAATCACCAGCTGAATATACCCAACATGGCCGAAAACATGGGAGCATGTTGGCACCCAGAGCTGCAGACGGCTGTGAAATGCCACTCTGACGGTCTATTGCCCGAACAGGTTGTCCCCTTCGGGCGGCAGTGCATTCCTCGCGCGTCTAATGTTCTTAATTTGCAACATCTAAATGTCACTGTCAACATGTAATCTATAAACTTCACCCTGAGATGGTTGTAAATTCTGCTCTGGGTAGCAGAGTGCAAACTGCGAAATGAGGCATCGAAAGAAGCAGCGGGCCTGTGAGGCGGCGGTACGTGACACGGAGCTCTTTCGATCTCGTATGGCTGAAAGAGAGAGGACGGTGCTGTCTCTGGGGCTACGGCGGTTTCACTTCTCTGCTGTGCAAAAACCACACATACGAATACGTCCCCTCATGAAACCACGTCAACACACAAATGCACACACACAGGCGGCTGAGGGCGGGCGCGCGTCAAAGGCAAACAATGGAATCCTACTCCCCTTGAAAACGTCACGCGCCCACTGCTAACCGGCACGGCACCCAGACAGATGAAGACAGCGGGGCGTTTGTGATGAGCTGAATGAAAGTGTGTGAGTGTCTGAGAGCTCCTACACCGACTGACAGTGACGTCCGTCCATTCTCTCCGTCTGTCTCTCCATTTCTCCGTCCCACACTGGAGAGCAGAAGAGGTACAATGGGTAGGATGTGAGCAGACGCAGGGCTGAAAACGAAGACAAAAGCAAAAAATAAAAAGATAAAGACGAGCAATGAGCAAAAAAGGAGTCATTCAGCTCCAAAATAATCACTCCCAGACCCCAGAGGAATCAGACACAGCTGTGTTATCGTAGGTGTCGCTGGCTGGCCCGTCAAAGACTCGCACACTCTGACACACATACATGCACAATGGGTAATTAGTGCCAGTTAGCCCACTCATTTGTTGCCATTACGCCAAAACGACTTCCCCTGCTGCCCGTTTGAATGCACATCACTCTGGAAACGTCATTTCGATCCGTGGGCCTGACAGACGAGACACAATTAAGTAATTAAAGTAAATGTATCAATCAGGTGCATTTCACTTACCCTCACTGGCTGTAATTTGTTCACAAATAAGAGCTGAGAAGTCCTGACAAAACTAAACGCAGCGTTTATTTCATGCGCCTGCAGCTTCAGGGGCTCAGAGACAACCTTAGTACTCAGTTTCTTTCGTTATAGTGCAATTTAACCTTTATTTAAAGAGTTCAATTGACACCGGATTGAATAGTCAGGTAAGTAAACCCACTAGCATTTACCTGCTACAATATACTGGCCTCATACAAACATGAACAGCATATTATATAATATCACAACATGTCGGCAACTATGTAAGTTAAATAAAGCCTCACAAGCATAATAATCTTTTAAAGGAGACATTATGCAAATGTTCAGCTTCATTATTTTTTTTTTGGTCAACACTGGAATACGTTAACAAGCTTTAATGCTTAAAAAAAGTTTTCTCATACCGTCAAGTGACCCCCCTCTGTCTGAAACGCTCCGTTTTAGCTCTTGTGTGACATACTGTGATGTCACAAAGTCACGGAAATAAAGGCGGGACTATTGACAAGGTGTTTCAGGAGCGGTGTTTTCTCTTGGAGAGAGGTGCATTCGTTGGTGCAGACTTGGGTTGGTTAAGTATGAGGATGAAGCCAACCGCAGCAGGTTAGCATACAAGCTGGAAACAGGGGGAAACAGTTTGCCTAGCTCTGTGCAGAAGTGATATCCATCTTTTCATTCTGATTCTTACAACACCCCCAAAGCGTACTGTTGCTTGTGATGAGATAAGATAACCGGCTCCTGTCTGTAGCTTCATAATTACTGTACAGATATGAACATTTATTAATCTTCACATCTGCGGCAATTCTCAGCAAAAATGCTAATTAAGGGTATTTCCCAAAATGTCAAACTATTGATTTAATGGTCTACAGTGGCAAATGTTTCCTCAGACCATCAGGACCATAAATGTGAAAAGTTTATTGCAGACCGAACAGATTAAAATGACAGATTAAAGCTGAAGTCGGTGATGTGTCTGCACAATTAAGTTTGCGTGCAGAAAACCAGGGTAACGACCAGGGCTGCACAGAACCACTGAGGGATCCGTTAGCCTAGATTTACTTGGTTGTTGACCTGGTTTGAAAGACAGAGAAACAAAGTGAGAGAAACAGAGACCTCTGCACATGCATTATTAAAACGGTCTGCTAAAAAGCAGTGACGACACCTGATAGAGAGACTGAAGGAGCGGGAGAGGCGGCACTGAGGAACAGAAAAGGGCCGCGAGCACAGAAGAACTGAGAGATAGCGGGTCAGCCAGGCCTCGTGTTGACCTCAGGTAACCCGCAGGACAGATGCCTGGACCACTTGCCAGCAACAGATATCTGATAGTGTTGAGTAAAAACAGAGCTTTCATTATCTATTGTCTTAATATGACTTAAGAGTTGCTATTTATAGCTTTAGTTTTATTATTAGTGTTAGGATGAGTGTTAGGATGAGTGTTAGTTGGCTGAGGTTGAAATAGTGATGTGCGGTAAGCTGTCATTAGTATAAACGTATTCATCATGACATCACAGTAGATTCTTTTCAAACAATAACATGCCATAACCTTGCACTTACAATCGTTTAGTGGTTGATCTCGTCCTCCGCTCTAAAGGGAGGGAACTGCCAGACCTCATTGTTTCCCCAGTTTGTGGACATTTTCGGTTGCTATTCTGCTATTTTGGGTTTGCTGCCAACTGCTGATAGGCTGCTTTTTAAATCTCCAAGCTGCTTTTCAGATTTCCCAAGTCAAACCGTGATTTTTTTCCCGACCCTATCCAAGTGGTTTCTGTGGGCAAACCTAACCAGAGCATCAGCACAATGTTGTGACAGGAGAGTAAAAGAAAATTCGACCAAAACAGACATAAAGCTGCAACAGTTTCATCTGTGGTTTTGCAGAAACATACTAAGTGAACATTTAGCTGACATGCTCTGTGCAACTGGGTTGGGACGACTGGCTTGAGAACATGTGTACATATTTTAATGCATTTCTTCAGCTGCTTGACGTCTCTTTGACACAGGTAAGTGATCGCAGTGCTGCTCAAGGATGCTTTATTCCACAGTGAGCAGATATAAAAGCCGTGACCTTCCAGGGTGGCCTATCTCATCACCATCTCCAACCTTCAGACACACAGAGTGGTCTTAGGAAGTGTCTTGAGAATCCCACAAAACCCACTGGGAACTAAGGAAGTGCACATTAACTTCCCAGAGAGGTCATTCATCAGGCCTGCATACCTAATCCAAACACACAAATATATCTGGGCCTTCTGGCCGGACCACCTGACCTTCGACGCCACAGTAATGGTCTGCCTGACAGAGCCAAAACACACAGCATGAACTGTCCCATGAGCAGTCTGTGTTTTCTCAAAAATACACACGCACAGGGTTACAGAAACACACACATACGAGCACGCTTATGCATGTGCACACACACACACAGGCTCAGTATGTGATAAGAGCGTTAACCTTTTGAGATAGAGGCAGTGCTTTAAGTGCAGACGGGAACGCTCACTCAATCACTGTTGTGTGTGTTTGCATGTGAAATGGGGACAGCATGTGCATATACGTGCATGCGACGGAGTCAGTTTCGGCTGAGACTTCTATTCCTCTCTGACAAACCAGTCTGACTGCACACATATCCACACACACACACACACATGAAAACACACACAAGTACAAATGTGCAAGAGTAGAGAGGTGATTTGGAAAAGATTTCTCACGGCCAGAGTGCCACGAGCTACACTGAGTAAATACAGATTAATGATTGGTTGAGAGGGTAGAGGTGCATTCCACAGAGTTAGCCACTGATTGCTGCCACCTCGAACTGGAATGATACACACACACATACAACAAGTCATAAGATCACTATCGCTTCTTTGTAGGAAATCAGTAGTTCAGTTGAAATTAGACGCTGCCAGTGCACACTTACTGGTACACATGGATTACTCAGAGACAAAAATGCCAATGACTCCAAATGATTTAAGGCTATTTGAAGGTCACCATCACACACACATACGGTAAAACACGGAAGACACATTAAATTGCCAGAGTATGCAACATCAGATAAAATACTGATAGCAAATCAGACACTCTATACGAGCATTGATCTCATAAACCTTGCACCCTGAGCTGCAAGATGCATTTCAGACTAAACTTAAATTCATACCCAAAAACCGAGTGAAATGTAAGATTGTGAACGGTGCCTCATATTGTGAAGATATATCTACCTACACAGTTGTAAACCCTGAAATGAATTGTGCGAAACGGACCAGATGAGCTGGATGCCTCACACAGCTCCTGGCTTCCAGCAGCCTGCAGACGTGCTGCAGGACTGTACCACACAGCAGCGACACTGCTGCTGCATGCAACTGATAGCCTCCACTGTACTATTGCTCTCAAACTGAGTTGGACTGTGCACAGTGCGTGTGTGCAGGCCTGCACGTAAATCCACAGGCACACACATTCCCAGGCACTGCTTGTATATCACTTGTCAGAAGTTTTAGGTTTCACGCTAAAAGAATTGATCACCTTTTTAGCGGCCCGCGGCACTGTAACTCAGCCGAGTCACAACTGAATATAATGATTAACCAAGGATTCACCAACCGCTGCCTCAGACTCTCAAAGCATGAACAGGAAGGAGAACTTGAAATGAAATTGAAGCAGCGTGTCAATTAGGGGAAGTTCTTATCTGTCACCTCAGTCCTGTAGCTCAGGCTGAGTTTCAGATTTTAGGTCTGTGTCAGAGACTGCAGAGGAAGAGGTGTTCACATCCTCTACTCAAGTAAAAATAGCAATGCCAACGTGCAAAAATAATCCAGCATATGTACAAGTCTTGCAATCAGATTTTGGACCTTATTGAAAGCTGCCCATGCAGATGTTGTTATTATGAATATGTATATTCATATTAGCATTACAAATTAATTAACAAGTGAATAGCCTTTTTATGTTGAAGTTGGTTGAGATGGAGATAATTTTAACATCTCTGTTGTCATAGAAAATGCTTTGTGCAGCTATTCAATGAGCCAGGCGTGTAGGAGAGTGTGCATGTGAAAGGTCTCGAAAGCTAAAAAGCCCAAAGTCTACAGCAGCAGTCCCACTTTAATTCCATGGCTTCTTGACATCACACTCAATCATCATGTCACAAATTTACTCAATGTATGCTTAAATTCAAGGTAGAAGTAGAGCTAATTGGAAGCCGAAATATGACATCGAGCCATCCAGATACACGATGAGCGGCACTGGCTCAGACGCATGTAGGCTGACCAATCAGAGCAGACTATTCGGGAGGGTGGTCTTAAAGAGACAGGAGCCTAAAACAGAGCGTTTCAGACTGAAGGGGACTACAGTGCTGCATCACTGGACAGTATGTGAGAACTGATGTCTTTTTTTTTTATCATAAAAGCATGTAAACCTATTCCAGTAGTGGTCAATTTTGAACTACATATGCTGGTCTGTATATACTGTACAATGCAATGACACTGTGTTATGGATTATTGTTTGTAGGACTTGACCACATTCAATTATGTCCTATCCAGTCTGCATATGGTATATTTGTTATCCTCAGGCTATACTTAGTGTACTAGGAGTACAGCACACTAACTAATGGTAATATTTTAGTAGAGCACTGTGCTTGTCAAATCTCCATTTAGCCAGCTACAATGACAAAGCAGTTCCTATTCCTGATCTGCATTAGTGCCCAGATATAGTGTGTTCCTGCTGTTAGACAGAACCACTTGTCCCAACTACTGTTTTCAAGTTCATTTCACCAGGAGACAAAGAGTCCATTTATCTAGAGAGGGAGGCAGAAAAAGAGGAGGGCAGAGACAGTGAAGGGTGACGGAGCGAGCGAGGGAGGGAGAGAGAGAGACAGAGGAAGGGAGGGCTGAAAGTTGGATGGAGAATGAAAGAAGGAGGAGAGAAAGACGACTTTCCAAAACAGCAGATCCTGGAATGTTGGTGGAAGGTGCCACATAGCTCCAAATATTTGTTGCTCAGTTGGCACAGCAACGGGACGACCAACGCGTTTATTAGCAAATCCCTAGAATAATACCAGAGCGTCAGGGAGGGGAAACACCCAGAGACACAAAAATGTGGATTGTCATACGAGAACAGAAAACAATAAGATACTGAACATGACAAAGGAGACATAAAATGAGGGAGAGTCAGAGTCGAGAGGGTTATAGACTGAGAGTTTATTGTCGTCTCTGTGTTGTGAAACAGGTACATGTGAAAACACGCACACACACACACACACACACAACCACACTGAAAGCAATAGTGCAGGTAGCCCTGATGAGCGACTGGGCTAATACTGGAAAACAGAACTAACTACTGTCACTCACGCATGTTTCCTCCCGTCAGCCTCACCCAACCAAGCCCCAAACAAACACATGTGCACTCGCATACACACACGCAGACGGTCTCCCATGGGTCTCTGGCATTGTTATACAGCATCTGATCATCCATTTGTTCCTATTAGGGAAACTAATGATGACTAAGTCCAGTATTTTCCGATTCCAGGGACACATGGGAAGACAAACAAATAAAACGTTCCCAGGTTCCTCAGACAAAGTGACCACTTTTGATTTAACCATGAATGACTTAAACTTTTACTCAGTTCCAGTTTTGTTGCTGGCATTCTAATACAGTGTGAAAGCTCTTAAATTGACTCTTAAAGTGAGTCTTTTTTTTGCAAATGAATCCAGAAGTCTTGCACGCGTGCAGCTGTGCATAGCAACCAGATTAGTCTCTCTGAGTCAGGTGAGAGTCTCTGATCCTGCAAGAGACTCTCGTTGACAAAGCACACACCCAACCCCGATTGCAGAATTGTACCAGACACGTTCGTCCAGCCCACATACCATGTGGAATGATGGCACATGTTTGCCAGATCTGAGCCACAAGCATGGCCACATGCATGGCCACATGTCAGCCAAGAGTGAACCGAGTAAACCAGAACAGACCCAAATCAGATCCTGAAACAGGACCGTGGACCATTCAGTGGAACAGTGGACCGCCCAAGTGCCATCATTGGATGTAGGATATAGGTCGGATGAACGTGTCCAGGGCACACCGGATCTGGTCCACAACAATTGTGCTTTCCCCCCCAAAAAAACACACACTGAGCTGAAGACCAAATGAGCCGGACTTTGTTGTCCTGTCACTCTCTGATTCAGAGGTGAGAAGTAAGTGCCAGGCTGGCAGTTGGAAGCAGAACCGAAAGTGTTCATCACAAGTTAGCTGCTAATAGTAGTGGTGAACAAAACAAACTGGGAAATCAGTCTTCTCATCACCACACATCATAATAAACTCTGCTATGACTGGTCACATACGGTGAGTAATGAGGTAGATATAGCTGTGTAACTGACATTACTGAGTCATGTTGCCAACTTAATTACCATTCTTTATTTGTGTTTCAATATATTTTATTTTCTTCTTCTGCCATTATTCCATAACTGCCACTTATAGTGAATGCCTGTCATCCAATTTAGAAATCAGTATTTTACCATTGTCTCAGTACAGTATAAAGTGTCATGATACCCTTCGTTCAACAACCAGACAACCATCAAATTCTGAGCACCCTCCCCTTCAACCATAACACCACTCAACTGAGTATCGATCTGTTATCAGGTTTCATAGCTGTCTCAGAGGAGGGTGGTGAGGGTGATCTCTCTGTGTGTATGAGTGTGTGCGGCGCACATGCATGTGCGCATGAGAAAGAGAGACAGCGATAGAGAGAGCAAGAAAGAGAAGAGTCTGTTTTGTTTTTTACAGTTGCGCGTCTCTTGTTTCATAGGACTGCATTCTGCAAGATCAGCTTCACTTATACTTATCATATGTCCAATAAAGCATGAAAATAATTTAAGCGAAATAGAGGCCCGAGTCACGTTTTATCTTGGAAAGCTTTTCTCTCTCTCTCTCTCTCTCTCTCTCTCTCTCTCTTTGGCAAGTACATATTTAAATTCTCTCGTATGCAGCGAATGAAAAAGAACAAACTTCCATTCTCCATCCTTTCGGCCTCTCGCAGCCTGAAACTGCTGCTCGATTTAAAACAATCGCTCAGTCCTGTCACTCTCCCCCCCCGCCCTCTCTCTCTCCCTCCCTCCCCCCCTCCCCCCTCCTTCTTCTCCCTTTACTTTTTTATTGCCTCTGAAAAGCCAGGCTAGAATAACCAGCAAGTCCAAACACACACTGACAACCTCCGAGTCACACTCGCGGCACACAAACACACAGCTTGTGCGGCTGGTACGGTCCCACAGCTCGCAGGGGTAAATGGAGTGGAACAGGTTAGCATTGCTGCCATATAGCTTCCCACCTGTACAAACACAGTGCTTGATCATGGCTAAACAGACACACACACACGCAAACACACATGGACACACACACACACACACAAACACACATGGACACACACAAATAGTCCTCCATCTGGACTGGGGCACTGGTGGGTTTTAATAGCTATCGATCATTCTCCCTGGTGACACACACACACTCACCTCCCTGTTACAGGCTGAACAGAGCCAGCTGAGGACTCGTACAGGTCTCTGAGTGCACACACACACACACACACACACACACACAACCTCCTTTACATTGTCAAAAAGGCCATTTATTTTGCCTGCCTCTGTGTGTGTGTTTGTGTTAGTGCTTCTGTGTGCCTCTGTGTGTATATGTGTGTGTGTATACGTGTGTGTCCTGCTGTGTGCTCACGCTGCCTTTCTTTTTAGATGAGGTTATTTAATTTACATAATGAGGCCCAGACCCACTCTCATAGATTAAATTACGCTGAGACAACAAATAAAAACGCATGCAGACAAGCACCCCCACAAACATACAAATCCCAGTCTATGTAACCCTTTAACTGAAGTCGTTCTCTTGCCGTATCTATGATGAAAAAAAATGCATCTGGGGCCTAAGAAGTAAAGGTAAAGTCAAACAACCTGCAGTGTGCCCACCCTCACCCAATGATGTCATTGTACACTTGCCTGAGTGAGTTACGGTGCGCTGAGAGGGTCAAAATGAGGGAGAGCCAATCAATATTCCATATGATTCTCAGCCATAAATCTAAGACGTGATTAGTCTGGGTAGTAAGCGACGATTAATTGTCAAAGCTAATAAAGTCTTTTGTGGCCGCGGGTGCCAGAGAGGCTGCTGGGAATCACAGTTCATTTTATGGGCAAATTAATTAAAACAGCTCCTGGAAAACCTCGTCAAAGACAGGCATCAAACAGTCGTTCTGAAGGGCGGAACAATGAGACATCACTCAGGGAGATTGTGTGTGTGTGTGTGTGTGTGTGTGTGTGTGTGTGTGTGTGTGTGTGTGTGTGTGTGTGTGTGTGTAGTAATCATACACAATGATTCCTCCTTTTACATCATGTCATAAATCCAGAGAGGGGAAGAGGGACATTTCTCATTAACTTGCGTCTTTTCCTTTTCATTAAAAAAAGGGCCGGCCACTGTATCTTTAATACGTGTGAGGATGGCACATGTGTGTGTGTGTGAGTGTGTGTGTATAACAAGTAATGCAGGTAAAGATGATAAAATAAGGAGGCAATCAGAAAGAATGACAGACACGATGACAGTCAAGGAGGAAGAGGAAAAGAACAACAGAGGAAGGGAGGTGTGGAATCATATGTTTTGACAGACAAAAGCAGAAATTGCTATTTAAAGGTGCATCGATACGTCCACCGACATACAGTCCACCTTCCCATTCCCTCTCCATCCTGTTGACCAGTGTTTCCAAACATATTTGTTGTCGGACGTACTCCCACAGTCCTGTCCGATGAACCCATGTGGGCCTCGTCATCATCACCACCCATCACGATTCAAATGTTTTCATTTCAAAGTAAATATCATTCCCTTTGAATGGTATAAAAGTGGCATTATAGTGGATTGTTTTCATACAATTGGACTGTTCAGGTTGGTTTGGTTAAGTTTTCAAATGTAGTGCCAACACTTGGACGGCCAAAAGCTGAAGATTTCAACTGTTTGACAAGTACTTTTAGTAATCATGAAGGCCTATCTGTTACTTTGAGGCCTATCCATTACTTCCAGCTTACTGTTTCAACTGTTTATGTAAAGTGTTAAGCTAACTATCAATCATTCGGCCTACTTTATCATTTCCACAGTTTATTACTCTTAGATAAGTACTGTAACCTTTACACCCATTACTTTTAGCCATTTCAAATATACCAATGATGTTTGTTTAACTATCAATTATTAATCCATTACTTTTTAGCTGTTTTAAACTTTTCTGCTCGCATGATAGCTAATTTTCACATACTCTTCATAAAAAAAACATGTTATGTTCAGGTCTTGTCGTGGACTCTCTCTATAGTTAAATCTTTATTTCTATTTAAACCAATAATTTGAGCTACTCCATCCACATAGCACCTGGGATAAATTGTCTTGTCTACTCCAGTTTGGGATTGTAGACAATTCACATGGCTGTAAATATATAATATAAATAATATAAATGTAATAACATAGCAGTTACAGCAAAGGCAGACCCAGACATGAACACACATACTCATCTGAGTGTGTATCTACACAGTCAGGATCTTTTTTCCTTTTTGATAACAGCTGAAAAAAACAATAGTTCTCACAGGGAAAGATCATTGTGAGTTTGTACTGTCTCATATTCTCACTGTCTTTAACACGCCGCCTCCCTGTCTCTAAGTCACATTGCAAACCTCAAGGGATGTTCACTTTGACGTAGAGAGCAAAAGTCTTTTGTTTTTTTTTTCATGTTTCACTGTCTTCTCTTCTGCTTTGTGCTCCACAGTGGTTTTGGCCGATGAACTGGTTTGTCTTTAAATGATACCAACACAAACACAGAGAGCACTCTGAGGTTTTTACTAAAAAGAACTGCTGAAACAATACAACTGGGCCACAGCCTGTTTCCATCACAGGGGAAATCCTGGCTGCCTGGACGGCCACTGATAGGAGTAAGATGAGAGGGAGTGTGAGTGAGAGAGAGAGAGAGAGAGAGAGAGGAGGAGGAGGAGGAGGACGAAGATAAGAGAAAGGCAAAATGTGTGTTGAGGGGGGTGGTTTACTGTAATTGGGATCCACTCCAGAGAGAAAAACAGTGCAGAGGTAGAGGTGAGAGTCAGGAGAGAGGGGGAGGTATGATGTAGAGGCCTCTGATTAAAAAAAAAGAAAAAAAAAAAAAAAGATTATCGAGAAGCAGGGGTTGATGGGAGGAAAAGCTGAAGACTAGACAACTGAGAAGGCCTGATTGTATTACCTCAGGTCAGGATGCAGCTGAGCAGGAACACAGTACTTGAAAAACATGCCTGTGAGAGTCTGCGTTCGTTATTGATCTTGAAAATAAAACACAGATGCAGTGAGAGGAGAGTGAAGAGATGAATCAACACAACTTGTATAGTGAACTTTAAAACAACAAGATGATTCAAACGTGTATTAAAAATTAGGAAGATTAATGAGGAGCTTACACATTTACACATGAGGCAAATTTAGGTGACTATTATTGCTACCATGACAATCTCACGTTTTATAGTCTGTTTACCAAAATGTGTTGAACAGAAACATTTTCTCAGATTTCTACGGGTGGCAGAGTGGCTCAGTTGGTCCAGACTATCAGCATTGTTGTGTTTTTTTCATCTTGCGCCATTATCAGATTAAATCTTTAACTTCAAGTTAGTGTATTAGCCAGAATAACCCATATAACTTTGTAATAAGTGGTAATTACCTAATGTTTGCATCACAAATATCTAAACTAAGATGGTATATTATATTATGGTAATATTATACCAACCCAATCGCCACAATAAACATTAGCCAAGTATATTTCCGCAAAAACGTTTTCAATGTTACAACTTTAAAGACGCAATACAAAGAAATCTGTTGAATTCATACAGCGTCACAGAGCTGCTGCCATGTTTGTAGATGATACAATTGAACATGCTGGAAGATCGTGTGGACAACTGATTCATGAACACTGTGTGGGACTCTTTCCTTTCTCTGTGGACATCTAAGAATAGCGTTGGCCAATTATGATGTACACAAGAAACAGACACAGCTTCTGTTCATTTCCGAAGTGCAGCATAAGCCAAATTATTGTTTTTGAATCTGGATTTTCCACTGTTGGAAAGTAGCAAAATACTTAGAAGTTATCATGCTACCTATCCATCTATCCTGCGGTAGTTTGTTCTTTCCACAGTACTAAAACCTCATGTCCCAAAGTCCTGAGAGCCGGCATTTAGCTCCAAAAACCCAAAATAATTCAATAAGAACACCAAGCCCCTTAGTCCCATAAATCAGATGTTTTTATAAAAGTGTTCCTGTTTCACAGGCGACAGTGAATCAGCCAAAATCAGCAAAATATGCTGCCTGACTTAGAATCTGTATATCATTTATATGAGACAAAGTATTAAAAACATTCATGTTGAAATGTATTGAATTTGTTCTATGTTGGATGTGGCTACTTCTTGGTAACATTTACAATTGGCCTCACCCATCCCAGGCCTCTGTCTCTATCCGTCTACATGTGAGGGCAGTTATGAATAAGTACCGCGTGTGACCACAAGTGACCAAATGTCCAGGCTCTGAACCAAGGCAGCAGCAGGATATCCCAACTTCATGTTGAGTAGTCACTTTAAACAGTAGGGTTCCTCCATGCTAATTTTCCCATACATTCCTACACAGAAAATTGCCTTGGCAGAGTACCACACTGTGGTTAGCCCTTTATAACTTTACGCACGGCGACCAAGGAGGAAAAGCAGATCCAATCCAACCAGCGCTCCAGCCATATTGAAACATTTAGGGTTCTGTATTAAACACCATTTGAAAGTATATAAAACCGAATTTACCAAGGTCTGACTTTTGCCATGGGATTTGACTCTGAAAAGAGCTTTAATTGAATTAGATAATAACTATAAATGACATCATATGTTTTACCCTAACTTATTTTGTCTATTTAGGACAGTGGGTGAAGTCAGAGATGTGGACGCCTGCTGGCAGGTGGCGGGCACCAGACCACCTACTTATGATTCTTTCATGCCCTTTAATTCAGAAGAAAATCAGTCATGAATAGATGAATGAGACAGAGTGGATGAATATTTCACAATGTTCCGGTGGAACATCGAGTGTAAACAAGCGACTAAACATTTCATCCTCATTACATTCCCACAGCGACAGTCATAAAGGTAAGGCAGAGTAAAATACACTGACAGAAAATGAGAGAATAACATTTTTAACCATATTTGAAGTTAATCTTCATTTTTCAAGAAAATGAAGTCCAAAGAAAGTATATGCACCTTAAGACCTACCTTAACATTTCCCTTGTGCGTGCATGATGAAAGCAAAGCGATCTTCTCTTAAATCAAAGAATAAACCGCACAAAATCAGTTAAGTCAGCTGACTGGATCAAATTATATCTGACGTTACTGATTGCCGTGGTTTGACATATACAACAGTACATAAAGACAACATTAGCAGCCATAAAAAGTCAGACTGTGGTGGTGTTTTATGATCCGGGCCATCCTCCTTAGGTGCCTCTCTGAGCCAGCCAGCGCCAGGGGGCTGATTTACTCGTCACACCAGGGGGACATATTTAGACGTGGAGCGCTGGAGATAGTAGGCAGTAAAGCTGGCAGGGCAGAAGATGACCCAGACAGTGGGAGTGTGGAAGACTAGAGGGGGACACGTAAGACACACCGGTTAACCTCCTGCCATTAAACCAGCCGTGATTTCTGACCAAAGGCCAGGGGACAATGGACTGCACTACACTAATTACACACCCTGACATGGATAATAGGAAATGTGCTGGCTCTTTATGAGGACGAACAGACGTCTGTAGATCTATCTTTAACCGTCCGTAGTTGCAGCAGAAATAAAAGGTCCTAATGTAGCTTTTCAGACGTGTGGGCTATGCTGTGGTAAAAGCAAAAGTTCCTATTAAATCTGTCTCTTAATGACTAAAGGGTACTAGAGGGTTCATGACTCATTAAGACAGACTTGGCTCCACACTTCAGGTAAATAACTGGATTTAACATGTAAATATGTCTGTGTTTATATTAACCTGCCCAGGTGTCAAATTTTAGCTCCCTCAGCAAGCAAAAGTGTAGTCAAAACTAAATGTGGGAAATGTTTTGTGTATAGAACAATTTATAGAGGGGGGGACCACCAACCAGAGACCACCATGACATCCCAGACTGAGAAACAAAATGACAGTCAGAAACAAGACGGCTTTCCACCAGGAGTCCACACACACACGGAAAAATGTATAATTTGTTTTCACGTAAAGGTTTTCATTTGCTTTTTCAAAGTTCCTCCGAGCTCACAACTTTCTCAAGTGCAAACCCACAGAAATTAGAGACGTAACTCAGAGGCGTAGTAGACGTAGAACACTGTGGAGGAGAAAATAATACAATACAGCACAGTGCCGCACTAGTTAGCAATAAGAAGGTCCTGGTTTGAATCTCAGCGGGGCAGAGCCTTTCTGTGTGGAGTTTGCATGTTCTCTGGTTTCCCCCACCAACATCATACATGATGTATATTATTAGGTTAAGTCCCTAATCAGTTCCCTTGACCGAAGCACTGGAGTTAGTCCCCAGGTGCTGTATGTTGGCTGCCCACTGCTCCTCTGGGAAGGGTTAATGCAGAGAACAAGTTGGGTTTTTTTTACCTTGTGGAAATGTTGTGTTGTTAAATTGTTACAAATTGTTAGAGCCCCTTTAAATTTGTGAGGGTAATCTTTTTTATTTTCATGTACTCATGTCGTATTTCAAGGCTGTTAAAATGTGAATAAACTTGATTTGCGAAACAGAATGACATTTGTAAGAGCTATTTTCTTATTATGACTTATAGTAATATGAAAATGAGGTTTACAAAATGATCTTCTATTCTGCCATTCGAGTCCAGCTTATTTACAATATATGTGGAACATTTCATACCTCAGGCGTAAACTTGATGTCTTTAAAAATTAAAAGTTAACACCATACATGGCAGAAATTAAATGCATTTAAACATATAAGACTATTTAATATTATTATCATTATTATTATTATTATTATTATTATTATTATTTAATAAAGTGTTACTTGTTTATCAATCATTTAAGACCAAGCCAAAATTGTATCTTTAGTCTGCTTTTGTAACAAGACCTTAGTTGTAGTTCAACGTTTTCCAAGTTTCAAAATGGCTATATTATGATACAATAACTGGAAACATTCACCAATTCGATTTTTATTCTGTCATTTGATGCTTCTAAATGGCTTTTAAAGCTGATAAACAATAATACATTTGAAAGGGAGAATTTTAAATTAAATTTTTTTTAAATTTTCATTTATTGCGTATGTCGTAACCACAAGGTTGAAGATCATAGAATAGAATTTATCAATATAATCATTTTATGAAATTCATAGGTGATTAGAGATTTGTCAGCCGCACTTTCTACACTTTCTACGCGGCCGAATTGAAGAGTTACATGTGTACAGAAAGTTTAAGTCAACAGAAACTGTGTGGGCTGATAAATAAAAACAGAAAGCAGAGTTGTAGCGGAGGGGCGAACACACAGAGTCCCTGCTGAGAGCGGAGCTTCTGTCCCGCCACTGACGGTAAAGCGGGTAACCAGACATTCAAAAACAATACGTCATCCCACAATGCACCGCGCTTACGCTCTCCTTACAGCATTACCTCATCCCACAATCCACCGCGAGATTAAGAATCTTCTGGGTGGTCGTCAAGGCAACGCGCCTTATCGGAGGGTAGAGCCCCGCCCCGCGACACGCCCTCCGGCCAATGGGAGAGCCCCGTCATGACATCATGGCTATTTTTAGAGAGGCAGCGGCAGCAGATAAGGTTTGCCTCCACGCTGTACCGCTCAGAGTATATACAACACGGCCAAGCGGAGCGAGCACCGCAGACTGCCGACACAACTTTAGAGCCGCTCGGCGCTTTCTCATTCACGGACTCAATACAAAGTGTGGATACTTTGACTTAAGCCTTGTGAACTGTTACAGCTCTGAACTATCGACCGTCGCTGGCCGAAAAGAAGTAAGTCCTGATTCCGTTCAGCAAAGTGCGCACTCAAAGTTTGGAAGTTTTTACGCACGTACAGAGAGGACGTTTGGACAACTGATAAACCAGGAAGACGAGAAGGGGGGACTCAGGTGTTTTGTAGAAGACTTTATAGAACATTGTTTTCGGTTTCTCTTCTATGTATACCAAGATGGAAACTACTTTCTATGACGACTCACTCAACGCTTTCTCCCAGCACGACAACGCCGGCTACGGGTACAGCAACCCCAAAGCCCTGAAACACAACATGACACTGAACCTCTCCGACCCGACGGGCACCCTGAAGCCTCACCTCCGGGCCAAAGCCGGGGAGATCCTCACCTCTCCCGACGTGGGCTTGCTCAAGCTGGCCTCCCCGGAGCTGGAGAGGCTCATCATCCAGTCCAGCAACGGGCTCATCACCACCACGCCGACCCCGACACAGTTCCTGTGCCCCAAGAATGTCACTGACGAGCAGGAGGGCTTCGCAGAGGGGTTCGTCCGAGCCCTGGCCGAGCTCCACCACCAGCACATGCCGGGGACACCCAACGTGAGTGTCACCTCAGCCCCTCAGACCAGTGTCAACACTGCCCTGCCGCCGGTGTCATCTGTTGCCGGCGCCACCGTTTACAACAACAACGCCACCATGCGCTCCGACTCGCCGGTCTATGAGGACCTGAACACTTTCAACCCGGCCATCAGCACCGTCTCTGCCCCAAATTACACCACCTCAGCCCCGACTATGTCCTTCCCTGCAGCCCCGCCTCAGCTCCCCATCTACGGGCAGTCATCCTCCGCCCAGATCCCCCGGCTCACGGCGCTCAAAGAGGAGCCCCAAACCGTGCCTGAGATGCCGGGGGAGACCCCTCCTCTCTCCCCAATCGACATGGAGAACCAGGAGCGCATCAAGGCAGAGAGAAAGAGGATGAGGAACCGCATCGCTGCCTCCAAATGCCGGAAGAGGAAGCTGGAGCGCATCTCTCGGCTGGAGGATAAAGTGAAGAACCTCAAGTCCCAGAACTCGGAGCTCGCGTCCACCGCCAACATGCTGCGCGAGCAGGTGGCCCAGCTGAAGCAGAAGGTGATGAACCACGTCAACAGCGGCTGCCAGCTCATGTTAACGCAGCAGCTCCAGACCTTCTGAGGCGGTGTCAGCGGCGGCGGAGAGAGAAAAAAAAGACTGTGGTTGAACGAAACGGACGCTTCCTGTGATAGTGGGTAGCCGAGTCTCCTGGAGGCGGATTTGGGATGATGTGGCGCGACACTGGCAGGACCGGGGGCCGCGCGCGCTAAAGTTCCTGAGTGCCACGCGCTCCCCCCCTGGCGCGTCCCAGAGAGGGGGCTCGGGACAGGGACAGCAGCCGTGAACCAGAGGGGGCATGGCGACAAGCAGGACACCTCTCTTGTCCCTGTTTCGTGCTGTTTTTTTGTTGTTTTTTTAACAGAAGTGGACAGGACTGAAGTTTTCTTGATTTCCACCCAGCTCTGCATGGACCTTATTACCACCATCTAAAGGAGAAATTCAGTATTAGAGGATGTAAGAAACCTGCAATAGAGACTTTTCTTGCTGTAGCCATAATGGCCTCAAACCTGGGCGTGTTTGGCCAAACTCTAAACGGCTGAAAAGTTGTAACAAAAGCTGCCTGACTTCTGAGTTACAGTACAATGTACTTTTTCTTAATTGTAAGAAATTAAGTTAGAAAAGCTTCAAGATTTACTTGTTTTTTTCTAAAAAGCTGTTTAATGGGGTTTCACTCATTGTTATATGTATATAAGATCAACTTGGAGTACTTATGTTTACCATTTGTAATAAGAAAACTGTATAATTTTTTTATGTTTTGTTTTCTGAGCACTTCAGAAACTAATTGATATTTAAGAAAATAAACCAGATGAAATGAAGCAACAGTGTCTCTGTGTTCTTCTCAGTGTGTGCATAAGAAAAAGAAAAAAAAAGAAAAAAGTGGGTGTGCCATGTCAAGAGCTCAAACAATCAAACATGTTGCAACATGTTGCAGGAGCAGCCAGTTCCCAGTACCTCAAGGTAAATTCCATTAGTGCTGGTATTGATCCAGGGTAAGTGATTGTGTTGCAGCTGACAGGCCGGGCTCACTTACGACTGATGGAGGCTGCCTGAGATCTTCACTCTACACACACACACACACACACACACCTAAAGAGTATTACACAAAACCTCTCATTGTTCCCAGGGTTTTTTTTTTATTTTTTATCACTACTGCAGGTGGAACTCTGTCAAACGTTAACCTGCAACACTGTTACAGAGTTAAACAGCATCAGGCAATAAACTTCAACCGAGGACATCGAAGGCATCACTCATTTGACACATAATGAGAGGAAAATTACAGGGCACCCTTCATGCTGTTGCACCATTAAGTTATTCAACATGACTTCCTGTGCTGGTGTAAATATGGAAAGAACCAGCATGTTGAAATAAAGTATTTGGTCTTACGTTGTAAATGAATAGATACACAGGCGACAGCACAGATAACACATGACTGATTTTTGATTCAATAAAACGTAAAAGCACGACTGTGGGAGAGAATACACTGGATACACCGCGTTATATTATCACATAATCACAATGAGGTGTACTTTCAATGAGTATGCTGTGGGAAGTAACTTTTTCAAAATGTAAGCAAAGGGATAGCATTTACACTAACATCGCAACACAAAATAGGAGCCTTATTGACAGAAGCCAGATAACTAAATATAAGTTAAGTGTAATGCCAATAAACTCATCCCAGTGTTCGCAGGTATGACCAGTTGAGAGCCTGTAGTATTTTATCCCATCTCCTCAATTAGCATATAAAAAATGCACCTGAACAATATGAAGATAAAGACAGATGGGGACTTTATGCAGCTGATTGGAAGAAAACTTTGACTTGATATTCACAGTAAGACACAGATAAACCGCAGGTGACTGTGGCAGGGCACATCAGATATGGAGCACAGGTTTAACAGTATCATGCCAGTGTGTGCTTCTTCTCATGGAACACTAGAGGGCGACACAGACTTACTCACCTGAGAGATGAACTGAACTGTGGCTGCCCCATACTCATTCCTCCACTGGACTGGCATTGGATCACTGGCTGTTGTGTTGTGCTTTAATGAAAACAGACCTGTCATGATTCACTTATGATTCAAAGACACAGAACAGCTTATTATCAAGCTGGGGGATTTAATACGTGTATGTTTATTCATGATAAATAATATAGCCTTCATGTGAAACAAACGTGCTTTATTGTACTATTCTGTCGAAGTTATCAGACTGTTTTCTTTCTTTTCCTCTTTTGGTCCGCCTTTTCTTTTTCTTCTCTTTAAATATAATGTCTAATAGATTTTTATAAAATGGTTTGTTACATATAATAAAGCTCATTTAAAATCTTAATAATTTCTCGAACAAATATAGTGACATTCATTCCAATATCATATATCTTAGGCTGATAAACAAGGAAATTAAAAGAATAAATACATATAAAGTGGATTGTCCGGGATGTTTATTCTTAATGATTATTTGTTAGGCTCAACAAGACCATTATTTGTGTTTGATATATCAATTTGTTTGTGTTTGATTATATATATATATACATATATATATATATATATATATATATATATATATATATATATATATATATATATATATATATATATACATATATATATATATATATATATATATATATATATATATATATATATATATATACATATATATATATATATATATATATATATATATATATATATATATATATAGATACAGATATATATATATATATAGATATATACTTTAAGCAGTCCTGATTTCTCAAACTTGGGGCAACATGACATCATTCCGGAAAGCGGAGTCCTTCCCGACCATATAAGGACAGGGAACGCTCGGAAGACCTACGTCACGCCGCAGGAGGCGTGTATTACGGGAAGCGAATCGACTCTATAATCTCTGCATAATACGGTCCTGAGAAGTTACCAAGGGCAAGTCAATGAAAAGATTACCATGACAACAAAACGCACCCTAGTGGATGTATAATTTAGGATAAACAGATATGACAAATAAAAACAAAACAAACAATTAAAACCCGGTATCTGAGTTAAAGTGTATACTTTGTTAAAATTGGCCACAATTTAGTATTTTACTTCCATTTAATTCCATATAATTTTACCTCACTACAGTTTAGAGGGTAATATGGTACTTTAACTCCTCTTCATTTGTTTAATGGTTATAGTGACTCATAACTTTGCATATTTAGATTTCACAAAATATTTAACCAACTTGTAAATTGTAATGCAGTGTTAAAGATTAAACTACCAGCAGTATATAAAGTAGGCTTGTTAGACCAAACTTTAGATGTTAATGTATCAGTAGTTGTAACTAAATGGGCCTTATTTAGCCTTATTTATCAATCAATCTGAATTACAAAAATGACCTTTAATGTAGGACTTCTAGTTTTTTTACATTGTGGTAGCAGATTGCTAATTTTACTTGTAAGAAAGTAATCTGAATTATCCTTCCAGCTCTCAATATTTCACATCTGACACCAATAAATAACTTCAAATGCACTGTTCAGCTTGTGTTTTGGTGCAAAATGGCTCAAGACTGTCAATCATTTGGTTTTAATTATTACATATCTCACTGACTTTTGACATATGTGCAATTCAGAGATTGAGCAGGATGGGGTTACCAATACCCATTTCTTAACACACACACACAGTCTCACACACACAAGGTTATCTTGAAACAGCTCAAATTCAAAACCTATCATTGCCACTCTTTACTAAATGAAAATTATGTTAAATGTGAATGTGACACTGATCAGTAGAAACATATTTTTATTTCAATCACAAACATATAACTTATTAACAATGCTTGACCTCTGTCATAACTATCCCGCTGCCTCCAGGGTTTGAACTATTACGGCTCCTCAAATTACTGTGATTAAGTCTTTTTGTTGGGTATTCTGGGTATAAGTCTGTAATGTGACTTGTACTTAAGTATGCATAATTGAGTACTAAGTACAATTACATTTCATATATAAACCTTTCGTCTACATTTTGTAGCCAGTAAAGGTATCTGAACACAAACGAGCTAACTGAAACTGATTATAATCGACTAATATTTCAGTGATATCACTGTACTTGTACTTGACTACAGATTTTCAGCACTCTCTCCACCACTGAATGCTTGGAATGGAAACATATCATGCTAGTTGGTCACAGAATCTCACAAAGGGCAGGTTGAGCTGGACAGATCTGTCTGGTGAAAGGTCGCTGTCTATTTTGTTGCTAGGGGAGGTGTTTCACTAGGCAATAAGGTATTGAACACACACATACACACAGCCAGAACCACAAGTTACAAGAGTTACTTACAGCGTGTGAATGCTCCAGAAACCATTTACTTTTCCGGCGTGTCTAAAATGTTCAATTTGCCCAAGGGCTTCCATGATCAAGCAGCATCAAACTATACCAACCCCTATGCTGTGGATGTAATCCGGGCAAAGAGGAGTGATCTGGTTCATGGGATCTCACATACCGAGGATCTACTGGATCATCTCGTCGCAGAGGGGGTCATGACAGCCGACAAGAGATCCATCGTTTTGACCATCAGGTCTCGCAGGGATCAAAACTGCAGGGTCCTGGACATCCTGGAGGCCAGAGGAGAGAGGGCCTGTCGGAAATTCTTCCATCCATGTCTGATGATGGCAGAGCCCGACCTCTATCAGCGAATCAAGACCTATGTGGGGGGTGTGAATGAACGTGTTCGGGACACAAGAAGACAGCTGATTGGATATTTGCTGGAGAGGGAGCGGGATGGGATGGTTAAAACCACTCGTGGAATTGTTGCCAAGGAGACTCGTACTTCATATGCCACCAAACAAACTAAGAAACCTCGCCATGTAGAGGAGGACAGAAGTGTTGTGCCACTTTTAAAACCAGAGGAGCAACAAACAGCACAAAGTAAAGCAGATCATCTCATCCACATGATTGCTACAGATGGCGAGGCAGCCCTGCTGGAGGAGCTGTTAGAAGACACTGATGTCAACGCAGTCACTTCCTCTAATGAGACTTTATTACATGAAGCTGCTGAGCACGGTCACCTGTCCATCATTGAGCTCTTGATCCGTAAGGGAGCCACACTGGACCTGCAGGATAGTAAGGGTCACACAGCTCTTCACAGAGCAGCCAGCAGAGGTCACACTAACATAGTCAGTGCACTCATACAGGCTGGGGCCCCCATCTACACTCTGGATCTGCAAAGCAAAACACCAGTTCACCTGGCAGCAGAGAACAAGCACCTGAGCTCTGTGAAAGTCCTGGTGGAGGAGGAGAAGAAGCTCTCTGAGAGCCACAGGCGGGACATGTTTCTTCACTCAGCAGCCATGGAAGATAACTGGAGGCTGGCCGAGATGCTGCTGCAGAGCGGGGCTGCTGTGGATGCCAGAAACAACCATGAGAAAACACCTCTGTTTTCTGCATTTTCCAGGAACAATGAGAAAACAGTGGCTGTTCTTCTTAAGGCAGGGGCCAAAGTTGACCATGATGTTATAAATGAAGCCATTATGCTCAATGAAGAATCAATTCTCCAACTGCTGCTTGGTGAGTCTTTTCACCTAAGACTGTGGTATATTTAAAGAGACAATTCACCCCAAAAATCACAGAAACATACATTTATCCTCCTGTGAGTTGTGGAGATTTGGAAATATCAGTCGCAAAGATGTCTGCCATCTCTCTAATGTAACAGAACAAGACGGCAACCAGATGGTGGTGCTCAAAGCATTAAAAAAAAACACACACATTTGAAAAACTTTCAAGAAATCATGAACCAGTTACTCAACATAATCCACATACCTTATTGTGAGCAGCTTTTTCTCTTTACCCATACTGTATTGTCGTGCAGAAGAAGCGTTCATCTACTCATGGACCAGAGGCTCACGCTCCTGATAGCATGGGATATGTAAACATTAATGGCGTCCTCCTTGGCAGGGCTCGTCCATGAGTAGATGAACACTTCTTTCTGTAAGGTGATGCAAAAAGAAAATAGTTCCTACATAAAACTGCTCAAAATTGTGTCATGTAGTCCTGCTATATTCAAGAGAAGAGGGACATCTCTAGAGGCGACATGTCCAAAACTTGGCCTCTCACACCAAAACCATTTAGATGGATAAATAGCGTTGCATTTAAGAGGGAAAATATGCATTGATTTTGAGGTGAACCGTCCCTTTAACATCTTGAAACATGCTACATCACCATACATTAGACTTCTATTTTAAATGTAAATTGGACATAGATAATGCATTAAGCTGCAAACTTTTGTTTAAACCACAGATAGTGCCAGAGGCGCTCTGAGTGAAGAAGAGCTGGGTTCTGCTCTCCTCTCAGCTGTCAGACAGAACCATGACGGACTGGTAACTGTTCTTATAGACCGCGGGGCAAATGTGAACGTGTTTGACAAACAAGGCTACACTCCTCTCCTGCTGTCGGCCGAGCTGGGGCACAGTGAAGTCTTCAGGTGACATGACACATGGCTCATTTACAGAGATACATTCAGGGAATCTGACAGCAGTGGGGTCATTTTATGTGTGACTTTTTTGTCTGATAAAGAGCAATTCCACATGGAAATTAATCCGATCTTACTCTCTCATTTTATTCCTCTTTCCTTCCCACTCAAAAGACTTTCAGACAAAACATAAAACTGGCTCATATTAACATCGTTTTCAGTGTAGCTGGCTCAGATCTGTAGGGAGGAGGGAGTTTTGTATAGGGCGCCGGTGTGAGATATTATTACATTTTACATAGTGGCTTTAAATGATTATTATTGCATTATTTCATGATTTCTGCAGACAGCAAGCCACAAACCATGACGTGTTTACATTCATCACACCCAATGATAAATTATTAAGTAAGTTGTGTCTTAAAGGTCCAATATGCAGGAATCTTAGTTATAAACGTTATAAACTAACTTGAATTTAACAGGCGGTCAATTCTTACATACTGAACCTTTAAAAAAGTGACCCCTTTTTTTCAGGGTGCTGGTGGCCAAACAGGCCAAGCTGGATGCTACTTTATCTGACAGTTCCTCAGCGTTGCACCTGGCTGTCCACAGAGGCAGTGTGCCTATAGTGCAGACATTGCTGGGAAAGGGATTGGACCCCGACACTACTGGTCCTAAAGCCCAAACCCCTCTGCACCTGGCAGCTCAGTGCAATAGGCCAGAACTAGTTGATCTTCTGCTGAAAGCCGGAGCACAGGTAATCATCAAACCATTTGCTCAATAGAATTCATTTTGTAGATGTTTATGTTTGTGCAGTTTGAGACTTGTGTGTGATTTCTTCAGGTAAATGCAGCAGCACAGGATGGTTTGACTCCTCTGCATGTAGCCAGTCAGCAGGGCCATGCAGACCCAGTGATCCGGCTTCTTCAAGGCAAGGCAGATCCAGGAGTCAAAGACAGGCTGGGGAGGACAGCCTTGCACTGGGCAGCCTCTTCCCCAGGAGAAGGTGGTGTTGTAGACCTGCTGCTGACAGCCAAATCCAACCCACACACCACTGATAACGAGAAGAAAACCGCCCTCCACCAGGCCGCTATGGAGGGGAAAGTTGGCGCTTTGACTTCGCTGTTGTCCCACAAGGCGAAGGCAGGGGCTAAAGACATGGATGGCTCCACGCCTCTCCATTACGCAGCAGCGGGTGGGCATGCCAGCATCGTTTCAGCTCTTTTACAGTCACTCAACAACAAGGGGGTAGACGAGAGGAACGCATGGAGGAAGACACCACTTCACGCCGCAGCAGAGAAGGGCCATGACGGGGTGGCGGTGCTGCTCCTGGAGGCCGGGGCAAAGATCAACAGTACAGATAACAGCAAAGACACTCCGCTGCATTCTGCTGCCAGAGGTGGACACCAGGAGGTAGTGAAGACTCTCCTAAACTGGGGCCAAGGTGGGCACATGGGACGGAGGAAGAAGGCGAATCTGCAGGCGACCAATAATGTGGGGAAGACACCGCTGCAGGTGGCAGAGAGTGGAGACACATCAGAGCATAAGGACATTGTCACATTACTACAGAAGAAGATGCTTCTTATCAAATAAAAGGAAAGAGGTTATCGCGTCACATCTCATTCTATCATATCCTGTGAAAGAAACTGAGGAGCCAAAAACATTGATATTTGATGACATGATAGTGAGCCTCAAAAATCTCAGAGGTCAGCAAACTGTGTGTTTTGGATTTTTTCACCCATCATTTTGTTTTAACAAGAGCAGTTGAGCTGCATGTGGAGGAGGCTTAGTGTTAATGACGCAACTTATCCAAACTATGGAAACCAGAATTACAAAACAACAGCATAAGAAGGGCTACATTAAATATCATTATCAGTGCATTTTGTCGTCATGTCTGGTCTCTGCAGAGCACATGCAAATGCCAATAGACGGCAGGTGTAGAGCAAGGGGAGAGTGTAAAAGTCAAAAATGCTGTAATGGGTCTCAAAATATACCTGGGTGGCATGTCAAAGTAAAGTCTATGTGTGGGAAACACTATCACTGAAATGGCCTTCAACACCAAAGCAAATAAAATCCCATTAGTTAAATAGGCATTCACGAACTAAATCAGGGACATGGTAGAGCCAAAAATGTGTCCTTTTAATGCAAATTAGCCATGAACCTTATAGGAAAAGAAAGAAACTACATACACGACAACAGGTTTTCTATTTTAAAAAGATTAGATTTAGTATATTAATTTCAAGCTTTGTCTGTTGCAGTGGTTCTCAGAGTGGTTCCAGGAGGCCCGAGCAAAGAGGGAGATTTATTTTCAAGTCCCTCCATGTGTACCACAATGACAGAATGTTTGACTATTCTGGTCAACCAATTCCCCTCTGGGAGAAAAAAATCCTGTTGGTTGGTTGGTTGGTTGGTTGGTTGGATGGATGGATGGATGGATGGATGGATAGATGGATAGATAGATAGATAGATAGATAGATAGATAGATAGATAGATAGATAGATAGATAGATAGATAGATAGATAGATAGATAGAATTACTTTAATGACCCCAGACAGGGAAATTGTTTTGTTACAGCAGTAGTGGGTCCGCAAATAAAACACTTTGTACATAACATAAATAGAAGGCAATATATACATAGTGTATATATGCAATGCACAGTGTGCTATAAACAATAAACAACAACAATATATACAACAAAACAAAATATCCAAAATATATTATAAACAATAATAATATATACAAACAGTAGAGAGACCAGAGTTCTCTGTCAGGCAGAGGTGAGAGAGTTGTTGTATAAAGTGATGGCTTGTGGCAGGAAAGATTTCCTGTATCTATTGCTACGACAGCGAAGCTGAAGCAGCCTTCCGGAGAAGGTGCTCCGCTGTCTGACCAGTGTGAGTTGGAGAGGGTGGAGAGGATTATCCATGATGGATAACAGTTTTTTCAGTGTCCTCTCCACCACGGCCTCCAGAGTGTCATGTTTGCAGCCAATCACAGAGCCAGCCTTCCTGATCAGTTTGTTGAGTCTGTTGGTGTCGCTGGCTCCGATGCTGCTTCCCCAACAAACCACAGCAAAGAAAAGTACACTGGCCACCACAGACTGATAAAAGATCTCCAACATCTTGCTGCACACGTTGAAGGATCTCAGCTTCCTCAGGAAGTAAAGTCTGCTCATCCCCTTCTTGTAAACAGTTTCAGTGTTGGATCTCCAGTCCAGTCTGTGGTTGATGGTAACACCAAGGTACTTATAATCCTCCACATCCTTTCCCAGAATGCGCAGTGGTTGGAAAGCCGTCTTCCTTTTCTTCCTGAAATCTATCACCATCTCTCTGGTCTTGCTGATGTTCAGCTGCAGGTGATTCCGTCCAGTCCACTCCACAAAGTTGTCTACCAGTGCCCTGTACTCCTCCTCCTGTCCCTCACTTACACACCCAACAACAGCCGAGTCGTCAGAAAACTTCTGCAGGTGACACGACCCGGTGTTGTACTGAAAGTCAGTGGTGTATAAGGTGAACAGGAAAGGAGACAGTACAGTCCCCTGTGGAGCTCCTGTATCACTAACCACCGCATCAGACAGAACTCTGCCCATCTGGACAAACTGTGGCCTGCCTGTCAGGTAGTCAGTAATCCAGGAGATCATTGTGTCGTCTACACCCATCACCTGCAGCTTCTCCCCCAGTAGCAGTGGCTGAATGGTGTTAAAAGCACTAGAGAAATCAAAGAATGTGATTCTCACAGTGCCTCCTCCACCATCCAGGTGCGAATGGGCTCGTTGCAGCAGGTAGATGACAGCGTCATCAACTCCCAAGTGGGGCTGGTAGGCAAATTGCAGAGGGTCTAGCAGGGCTCTCACCTGCGGCCTCAGGTTGGCCAAGACCAGTCTCTCCAGCACCTTCATGACGTAAGATGTGAGGGCCACTGGTCGATAGTCATTGAGGTCTGATGGTGTCGACTTCTTTGGAACAGGAACCAGGCAGGACGTCTTCCAAAGCACCGGTATTCTATCCTGACCCAGGCTCAGGTTGTAGAGGTGTTGTAGGACAGGAGACAGCTAGCTGGCACATGTCTTCAGGATCCTGGGGCTGATACCGTCAGGGCCTGCAGCCTTCTGCTGGTGGAGTCTCTCCAACTGTCTCCTAACCTGGCCTGCTGTCACAGTCATGCGGGGGAGGCTGCTGATGTCTTCAGTGGAGGACGAGGAGGTGAAGGTGGAAGAGGAGGAGGAGGAGGAGGAGGAGGAGGTGGAGGAGGAAGAGGAAGAGGAGGAGGAGGAGGAGAGGTGCTGCACAGGAGAGCTCACAGCAGGGGAGTGAGGGGGGAGGGGAGGAAGCATTTCGGGCTGTGAGGGTGTGTGGGGGTCTGGAGGTGTCAGGGAGACGACAGAAGACTGAGAGCTGAACCTATTGAAGAATCTGTTCAGCTCGTTTGCCCTGTCCAGGCTGCCCGATGACTGTGGATCCCCATCTGATAAATTTATTTTTTCTTTTTTTTTTTTACTTTAGTTGTGTCAGATTAGGGGTCCTTGATGTGACAAAGTTTGAGATCCAAGCTCGGTCAGTTGGTCCACCACTTTGATCCAGACAGAAATCTTTCGATTACTGTTGGATGAAAAGTCATGAAGCTATGAACAGACAATCACAATCCCCAGTTAATAAATGCGAATAACCTTTTATACAACACGATTTGATTTAATTTACTTTATTGTAAGAATTTTTGTCTGTACTGTCTTGGTCCCGTAGACTTAATACTGTTCCCACCTGAATAACAAAACACAACATTTACCAAACAACAAACCCAATGGCAAACATATATAACATCAGACATTACAAAGGGTCAACAATTTCACTCCAACAAAACCTCTGATGTACCTCATATTTACTGCTAATTAGCTCATGTTGTTGTCAGTATATATTTTCATGTACTTGAAGGTTGTGAAGGTAGTTCTGTCTTTTCTTATATTAGATTAGATTAGATTAGATTAGATAGGATTTATTTATCCCACATTGGGGAGATTCACTCATTACAACAGCTCAAGATGCAACAAATACAGGAATAAAGTCAGACAAATATGTTTAAAGTTAAATAGAAAATAAATAGAAAAAAATACGATTTTAACAACAAAGCGAGTGGAGAGTGATAGTTCAGGTAGTGCTTGATTTAAACAATCTGATGTCTGTGGGGATGAACGATCTGCGGTAGCGCTCCTTCTTACACAGGTGGGTGTAAGAGTCTGCTGCTGAAAGAGTTACTCAAGGCGTCCACACTCCGGTGCAGAGGGGGCGAGAGGTGTTGTCCATGTTTGACGTCAGCTCGGCTAACATCGTCCTCCCACCACCACCTCTATGGAGTCCAGCAGACAGTCCAGGACAGAGATGGCCCTCCTAACCTGCCTGTTGATGTTTTGCTCTGGTCGCTGTATGTCCATGCTCAGTCGTTTAGGTTAAAATATATGCCATTAAATTTGTATTATCCTTTATCTGACGAAAACCTTATTTACAAAATATCTGGAAAGATGCGAGTTGTGCTGAATGATTATCATCTGATCGGCTGGTGATGCATTTCTTCCTTCCTATGATGTGTGTCTTCCTGTATTGTTGTTGAAAGATTACTGAAAACCAACTGACACTAACATCAAAACCGCTGGCAACTTCATGGTGGGATTTTTTTCTTTCTTATTAGTTCTGTTTTTTCTTTCACAGAGACCACATTCGCAGTTCTCAGTCATTTTTCAGCTTCCCCCCCCCACATCACTTTCCATCCTGTCGCTGTTTTCTGAATCAATACCTTTACATCAGAAAATGATTAGTCACGATGATGGATTTATCCAAATTCTCTTGAACAAGGCGAAAGGTATAACGATATAACTGCACAAAAAATAGACGTGATTATCTCAAACAAATTAAAAACCTGTAGGCATAGAAAAAATCTTTAATGTTTACAAAATGTTCAACCTGTCAGATTCTTTAGATGCATTGAACTGCCTTTTCAATAAATCCTGTTTAAAATATGTGACTTGTGAAATTGTTCAAAGTAGACCTATCATGCTCACAAAAAGTCCACACCGACAGAAGCTCGCCTATCCCACAGAAAACACTGCTCGTAAAACGCCTCTTCAGTGGTCCCGCCATTAATTCGGTGACTTTGTGACATCGCATCACGTTAAAGGAGAACTTCGGTCGATTTAAACATGCAGCTTCATTGCTCAAGCTACCCTTGACTTGCCAGTACCGAAGACGCGAACAAATTTGGTCCAACCAAACTAGCATATCCATCGAGTGTGCACTTAACAGGCTTAACAGGCTATTGTAAGGCTCATGGCTCATGACAGGCTGTAACATGGACATGTACATTATGAACATAAACACGAAAATGCTGGATTACATTTCCGTCTCCGCCAGTGAGGGAGTAAGTGCACACTCGACGGATTGACTAGTTTGGTCTAGCTACCGGAAGACACGGATGTCAACAAACAGGTAAGTAGCTCCTTGCACAAACACACTGTTTTAACTACTTTTATATTCAGTTTGAGTCATACACCCTACAGTGCTGTGTGCTAAGGTGTCTGTTGATGTTGCATAACTTTTGGTGTGAGATTTGGAGCATGTTAAGACGCTTAAAACACAGTGTAAAGTTCTGACCCCATGCTGTTAGCGTTCAATGCTAGGTCTCCGTTCACGGAGCTCTGTAACGGTTGGACCAACTGTGTTTGCGTCTTCGGTACTGGCAAGTCAAGGGTAGCTTGAGCAATGAAGCTGCATGTTTAAATCGACCGAAGTTCTCCTTTAAGTAACTTGTGTCTCCCAGATAGTTTGGCACATAAGAATTGATTCAGCATAGCTGTTCTGGCTCAGGCATTTGTGAGTTGGCCAATCAGAGGAGACTTGATAATCAGGATGGGGGCTGTTAGAGAGACAGGAGCTGAAAGAGGGATGGACAGTATAAGAAAACTGGTGTGTTTTTGGGTCATTAAAGCCCCCCCAAAAACCATATATATATGAATCTGAAAATGAGCAGAATATGTCTCCTTTGAAATGATTTGTGTTTTATTAAATGTTCATTTCAGTTAGTCTTAAATTATTTATACATTCGTTAAAGGCTAAAACTTTTAGGCCTTAAAGATTACATTTATTCTTACTTTAAACAAATTAGTTTCTTTATCTTTATCTCTATTTATAGAATGATGAAAGTAAGTTAATGATCATTTAAAACAATATTTTACAAGTTTAAATGCAACTTTGATTAAACGAGCTTGTGACAAAGAAACATTGTAATATTTTGAACAGATCATCTTATGATCATCTCTTATTCATTAAATGTAGGCGACAGTAACTGAGTATGAGGACTGTGGAAATATCTTCACAGCATGTGATGATTTATCATTTATCCTATGACGTAAGAGGCACACAGCACATTTTAACTTATTTTCTGCACACGAAGCACCGAAACTGAGACACATCAGCTCATTTTTGATTTGACACTTAATTGATGTTGGGAGTTGCTCTCGCGGTATTTCAGTATCACGTGACAGGGCTACCTCCTGGCACGTGACATTGTTTTGTCTGAGCCGCGGGGTCGCTGCTGCAAAGTCCTGAGTGAGTTATAATGGCCAGAAACGAGGAGAAACAACAAGGGAAGCTGAACAGACTTTGGCTTCAGAAAGAGAGAGAAGGTGAGCATATAGAAGACGTAACAAACGCTTTAGTTTAATTTATATTTTGCGTATTAAGAACAGGCTTCTGACGAGCAGCTAGCTTTAACTGTTAGCTACAGTGCTGCTAACTGTCAGTTGTTATGCTAACTTCATCTAAAAACCTCCTGTGGCTAATGTTCCCCTAATGTCTTCATCATCCGACCTGAATAAGTAATATTAAAAGATAGTCCTCCATTGTTTCTACATTGCTTACACCACTACGTCTTCTCTTAGTAGTTATATATATTCAGTGTTTTCTTTCAATGTGTCATTTACAGAGGGACGACTCAAAGATGTACACAAGCGGAGACCCAAACTGGTAATTAACAACATAATAGAATAACATTAACAATTCAACTCAATGCATTTGTATCCATACTAGCTTGTTACAGCCAACATTTGTCTTCACAGTCTACTCTGAACTCATCTTCCTCTGTGAAAAAGTGGATCCCCAGCATCAAGAGTGAAATAGAGTATTACCTGCAGGTTAGTAAAGCTTCAAACAGATTCTACAAAGATAGTTTCTACTCACACTCAATTCCCTGTCCCTGTTTGTGTCTTTCCCCCCTCAGCAGTCCCAGCTGTCTCATTACCCAGAGAGGAAGATCGCCGAGTTCCAGCTGCAAATAGAGGCTTTAGAGAAAGAGTACAAAAGCTTCATCACCAAACTACGAGTCCTTGACCCCACCTGCAAACATAAGCCGTGGACTCCTCGAGCATACTGCAAAAGGAGAGCAGACACGCAAGAATCTCCAAGTCTTGGTCAGTGTGGCAAAGGTTAAGGCTAAACTCCCAACATGCAGTCAAAGCATGTGCTGTTATTCACCAACAGCTTCTAGATAGATAATTTCAATCTTTGTCCTGTTTTGACTCTCTTTTAAACATACTGTAATAGTCAATGGCTCATCTTTGGTTTGGGCGATCTGACAAAAAACTAATAATGCAATCTATTTATCATGATCCAATCTGTACTCTTAAATTTCAGCAGCTGTCTCCTCTGCACAAAATATCAAGCTTCCACGTATTTACTTCCAGCGATGATCCAGTTTTCATGGAGACCGACGTGGTGTCCGTGAAGGGAAGGGTGTGTGTGGGTGTGTGGCTGTTTGTTTGTTTGTTTGTGTGTGTGTGTGTGTGTGTGTGTGTGTGTGTGTGTGTGTGTGTGTGTGTGTGTTTGTGTGTGGGTTTGGCTATGGCCGTGTGGTTGTGAGTGTGAGGTGTGTGAGATGTGTGAGACGTCTGAGTGACAAGAGACGAACGGACAGGGAAAGAAAATGCAGCTGAATGAATACACCGCATTTTTAAATAGCGTTAAAAACAATAAATACCAAACGCAATATTTGAAGGTCGGAGTTGATTCTGTGGCGCACTGCCATGAATTAGTTGATGTGTGGGAAACACTTATGAGCATCTACTGTATGCAATAAAATGTATACTCTTTCACCCACCTACTCTGGATTCTATACATTATCTACCTCGTATCCCCTCAAAGATGTACTCTTTTTTATCACTGCTGCTGATTAAATATGCAAAAACATAAATGGAAAACTGAAATTTGGTATAACTTCTCATCTCCTTTAACATGTTTCTGACTGAATTTCGATTTTTGGTGAACTATTCCTTTAAGACAGCAGTAACTTGCATTTCACACTTCTGTGTATCTTCACTCTCATTTACAGTGAAAACCCCTCGGCCCTGTGAGTCATACAACGGCAGCAGTCAGCACGGTGGAGGTGAAAGTGACCTGGGTTGCATTTGGACAGGAAGTAGCAAAACCTCAGGGGAACAGGGACCGCTCAGCGTTTCCCCTGTCCCCACAGAGGCAGTCCTTGCAGACCAGGACCAGCCCCTCTCCTTCAACCATACAAGACTGGCAATAGCTGCTGCTGCGTTCAGAGGACCGTCAGTTCAGCATGGCTCTTCTCAAACCCAGAACCTAGCCAGGATGCTGCAGTGTGGCCTGCCAAACCTTGTTAATGCTTCACTGAGGCAAACAGTTTCAACCCAACACAGAGAAACCGAGAATGTTGATGGCGTTGGACAGAAAAGCGTCGTCCTAGAACTAAAGTCAGACTGTGAAGAAACAGAGAGGATACCTGACAAACCATCCAACACTAGGACAACAGAGGAGAGGACGGGCCATGTCCTGGGACTAGACTGTTACTCTTCTTCTGACGAGGAGTGTGGCACATGATGTTTTTTGATCATGACATATAATCCACAGTCTTCCTCATTTTGAATTACAGTGAAGGGTTTTTATTTATTTCCCCAGTAACCTTGTGGATAGAAGCTCTTGTTACGGTGTTGGATCACGTGGGCAGATCAATATCATGATTGTTATCTCAGCATTTTTTGAGAATCACATATTACAAAAAAAAAAAAAACATTGTCTCTTTGATGTTTGTTTCAGATTTGAGTTCAATGTAACGTAATGTGATATCAGGACTGTGAATCACAGTGTGAAACTGTTATAGAGAGGAGCTGAATTTTCTTGTTGAATTAAAGCTCCACTCGGCGTGCAAGGGAAAAGGTTTGCATGCAAGCAACACATGAGTAATGATGTTCATTTCGGGTTGAGAAACTCGTCGTAATTTTCAGGCATTCCTCCATTTCTGTGATCAGTCATCGCGACCACAACTACCTCCACTATGCAATAGAAAGAAGGGAGACCGTGTGAGAAGCAGACAGTAATTGTTAGATACTTGCTGATTCAGTGATTCATTTTACTCCGCCACAATTAACTAGTGCAGCAACACCGAACACGACCTGGTTAGACCCCAAAACCCCACCCTCCCACCTAACCCGTTCTATGCAACTGCTGTTGCTGCGAGGACCGCTTTCAGCATGACACTTCTGGGAAACCGGCTCATCAGCTTGTAGAGCGCAGACACCCTGTGCAGTTTATGGTTATGCTTGACGTAGTTACCCTTTTAGTCGAGCCCTGTATGCACGGTTCAAGGTGGGTTTCCCTTTATCTCTGCAAGGGTGTGGAGAAACGAAACTTTATGCAACAGCGGACAGAGGAGAGGTTTTGGGAGCTCCCTTTGTGGTCATTAAAATACAGACAAAAAGTTGAAACTTTACTTTTCACAATATAAAAGACTGACTTGACTTCTCAACAAAGTGGTTTTCCGAAGTTTAAGTGCATGAGAAAACATTGCAATCAACTGTTGCAGCCCCCTCCACCACAAGGCTGGGTACTTCACACATTCTGTTTTTGTGGTTGGAAAGATGCCCTTTATCACAAACCACTAACCAGTACAAAATATTTGCAAACCGATTTTCTTTATTAAAGATAAGATAAGAGCTGATGATAAATGGAAACTGTTGCAACCACAACGAAAGGAGCAGCGTGATACCCGTATCCAAGGAAACAAACCCAAAAGTCTCACAAAGATCACAATGATTCGAAGTCTTTGGTGAGTGGGGAGGAAAGCCGTGTGTGTGTTCAGCTTTCCTGTAAGCTCATCTCTAGGGGTACTGGTTGAGGTTTATTGTCACCTCTGTCAAGTATCGCTGTCTCTCGCTACCGGCTTCTTCACAAGCAGCCAGCAGGAATGCATTAGACTTGCATCCTTTTCATGTGGCAGCAGCATCTTCCCACCAAGAATACGCTGTGTGCTACTGAAACTGCTGTATCACTGTTTACTAACACTGTGCCCGATGAAGACCAATACAGGAGGATAATACATGTTATAACAAAGCGTTTTGGAACTGCTCAACACTAAAGATAAGAATTCAAGATTCAGGTTCATTTTCTGAGGAAGCACTTGACGTGACAGTGTGTGTGTGTGAGAAGAGAAGTTCCCAGCAGTGTTAAGAAGTGCTTCCGCTGGGTCACAGGAGAAAAAGATTAAGATTTCATATAGGTCGCTGCACAGGTAACTGTGGTTGCTCACTCTTTCCTTTCGTGGAATTTGTGAAAAGGTCTCATTATGATGATGACAAGATGGTGGTTAGTGAGGTGGGGGTCAGCTGAAACCTCCAGCTTCCTTTCCCTGCAAGTCTTTTCATAAGCAAGGTGCAAAATCAACGTTGAACAAGATAAGCAGATAAAAACCCAAACTGTGTCAGACAGACTCATAAAGTCAATACCATGCAGCATGTAGCAGATGAGAGGAATAGATGAGTAAATAGATGATGTTTCATGGCTATAAGTTTTAACTAACGTGCACTTCAGTCCGTGTGGGAGGGTTTTGTGGGTGGCGAGTGTCTTGACAGCTCGAAGCTTCTTCTTTTTTTTTTCAAAGTCAGAGGTGCTGAGACAAAAACTACACACCTCCTTTGTGCAGAGGCGATACATGCACACACAGTTTGTCACTCACGGTGAGGACCTGCAACATGAGCTGTGACCAGAGCTACCCGTTCCCACAGGTGTTCCTCGTGGATGAAGGCAGTGGCCGTGGGGGTCGGCAGCACCCTTCCCAGTCGCCAAATCTCGTACCCTGCTGGTCCTTCCCGCCTCCCCAGGAGAGAGCAAGGGCCCGTGGAAAGAGCCGGGGCTGCATGGGGGTCAGCCACAGCGCAGCCCTGGTTGTGCTGATGCTGTTCCTGCTTGTGTTTGCAGCCCTGGGGCTCGGATTCTACCAGATTTACAACATGCAGAAGGAGCTGAAAGAAATTGATAAGGTAAGGGTGTGAGAGATGATTTTTTATTTTTACGGTGTTGTTTTAATATATTTGTATTGGGATTTTTTTCATCTTTTGTAGATTTCCTTTCATTTTTGAGTACCTTGTAAATGTTGCACTGACGGTACTGTAGGAATGAAGTTGAATTGCAGTGAGCTTTTAGTCAGTAAACTAATGATGACTGCAGAAGTCAGTGGAAATGAGTAATTCTGAGTTTGAAAACAAAGGAAACGTGAAAATGTGGCAGCAGTGTGCAGAATATTAGAGGCAGGTCAAAAAGTGGTGAGGCTTTACAAACTAACTGGTAGGTAATAAATAATATAATATTCCTGCGTGTAGAATAGGGCTGTGTGATATAGGAAAAAATGAGAATTATCTTTGTTGCATCACAATTTTCATTTCTGCTGAAGAAACATGAAAATGTGGCATTTGTTGATGTCTGTCCCCCCTAAAAAAACATGTTTCTTACATCTGGAGAACAACATTTGTAGTCCAGGACCTCTCTGCAGCACTCCTACACTTCATTATGATGCTGTTTTCTCACACATTGTACCTTTATCAAAAAGTGGATGCTTCTGCCATTTGGATATAGCTGATTAATTGAGCAGCCCTCATGTAGCTTATTGCTTCTTGTGCAGTTTTAATGGGGGCAAAGTTGCATGTAAAAAAAAGGTGTGACTTCTGGCACCTCTGCTCGGGATGATAAAGAGGTGTGAGGTGGGTGAGGTGAGTGGAAAGCCGAGCTGGAAAGTTTATTAATTAATTAATCCTTCAGCTTTTGAGGTGTGCATGTCCCTCACACTCTACCTCTACTCATGACATTTAAAAATGCAAACCGAGGCTGCGAGCGTTCCATCTGTGGTCGTCGGTCCAGTGAGACAGGATTTCCTCTCTCTCTCTCTGACTTGAGCACTGAGAGGGCTCTTGAGAGACGCCGAGGCGCTGTGTGATGTGGTATTGAGATTCCTCTGTTCTCTTTTGTCTCACTAAAGGCGAAACCTGTGAGTGAGTTTAATGCGCCACAGAAGCAAATCGGTGAGTGTAAACACAGCACACCACGCACACACGTGAAGTGTTCCCAATAAAGTAAAAGAAGAGCTGATGTGACTTAAATCTGATGGTTGTTTCAGGTCACTATGAACCTGAGGTGAACGGAGGAGACAAAGATGAAGACAGACCCGCAGCGCATGTGATAGGTAGGCTGAACGTCATGATTCAAATGGAACCAATACTTTGTGATTCTCTTTTCTGTTGATGACACTATTTTCCTCTCCTCTTGCAGGGCGGATTGAAAAAAGACACTCCGATACTTTGCGCTGGGATCCGCGGACGGGTCGGGCTTTCACATCCGGAGGAGTTGCTTACCAGTTTGAGGATGGCGCTCTGCGAGTCAACGAGACCGGACTCTTCCACGTCTACTCCAGAGTGGAGTTGGTCTTTAAGGACTGTGACCAAAAGTCCTCGTTTGTTCACTCTGTGTTTGTGAGGAGAGAAGGAGTCTCCTTACCCATGACCCTGATGGAGGGCCACAGAGCGAGTTTCTGCTCCCAGCATCCGGGGCGCCCCTGGACCACAGAGAGTTACCTCGGCTCCGCCCTGCAGCTGCAGAAACACGATAGGGTCTTTGTGAATGTTTCGCAGCCCAGTTATCTCAGTCATGAACATTATGCCAACTTCTTTGGTCTTTACAAGATCTGAAGAGTTGGAGGTTTTTGTGGTGTAGTGATTTTACTCCAGTGAAAGAATGTAAACTGCTCAGGCAGAAGTGAATCTTACTCGCCACTTTGCCCGAACAATTCCCATGTTGAATGTCGTTTTGATGTGACGTATAATATCTGCACTGAAAAGCATAATATGAAATGTAATGTCAAAGGTGCAATGTGTAAGAATGTCATGACATCTCTGTATTGTGTTGCAGAGATGTCTCCTAAAGTACCCAATCCAGAACTGTAAACATCAACACTGCCCCGGCTCTCCCGGCGCCCAGTCTGAACCAGTAGCTGCATGGCTAACTGAGCTAACTGGCTAACATCTTACTCTGGTGATTTACTGCCCCACCATTTGTTTTTAAGTATGAATCAGACAATTGGCCAATTCTTACACATTGCACCTTTTTAAAGCCCAGAGAAAATCATATACATTCTCTTTAATGCCAGCTTTAAAATTAGTGGAACAAATATTTTTAACTTTTTATAAAAGTTGAGAGAGTCAGTCAACACTAATGCGTTGATCTAGTTGTAGCATCTGTAAAATATTTATTCTAGAGTGGATCGGACACTTCTGATGTCTAAATGTGTGCTTATGAAAGGGAAAACAGTGTTATATGTTGGTAAATAAAGAGTTAATTTAAGTTGAGTTTCATGTGGAAATGTTTCCATAAATGAGGTCTGACATGCATGAGCTGTCTGTCATGTAATAAACACCCACAGGAGTTTTGGGTCATGACCACTGGAAAGTATTTCGATGGAGAGACACCAACTCAACTTCTGCTCCTGACAATGAACTTGATTTCCATATATTCCACCGCGGTGCAGCAGAAGTCTGAAACAGAGCCAGATTTGTGTTTTGGAAGATGATTGACGCTTGATTGAAAGTTTTGAGTGTTTGTCTTACAGACTTCACTGCAGTGCAGATGCATTTCGTTGAGCTTTATTCGTGCATTTTCACACCTTCATCATGCTGGGCTTTTTTTTCTTCTCTTTTTTACAGTTAACCACAAACATTCATGTTAGCTGAGTACAAGCAGACGTGCAGGCTGGGCACAGATGGGGGGGACAAGACACTGTCGGGTTTGACGTGTGTTTCCTTCCTGTATGAAAATTTTAAGTGTCCCATGGAGGTCGACTTTGTGAAAGAGCTTGCGTTTCTTTTTAACCACGTGGTAAACTTTAAATCATCATGGTAAATCATTTTCGTATTGGGACCCCGGGGTTTCAGTTATTTCAGACTAATTCATAGTCTGCTCACAAAAGTGGGTGTTTTTGTAATCTTTTAGGGGCCTTGCTATATATCCTGAGACATAAACAGCCTTAAGGGCACAAAAACTAACAATTGCTTTATTGTGTTTTCCTAAGGAAATAGTGACACGTTGTACTTTAAAGCAGTTCTTTTCCCCAACTCAACTAAACTAAGCTGAACTAAACAGCCTATAATGCGATTAATGCATTCACACAGGCAGACCGCAGTGTGAAACGGCAAAGCAAATGCTGCCGGGCTGATTGTTTACTGCTGAAGTTATAAACCACTATCAGATCAAGGTCAGATTGGTTTGATTAAGCCTTAACAGCAGGCTTTTTCTATAACGCCGAATGAGATGTTTTGCACGTCAATCACCATCTGATGTTTGAAATGTAAAAGGTTGTGTAGCTCAGTCATGCCTGAGCTCCCGAGACATCCGTACAAAAGCAGATGATGCATATTATCTCCCGGGAAAAAAAAGTAGGTCAGGAAACAAAACTTTTTAATCTTTATTTGTAAAGGAAAACTTACTAGATGGGATCTATTAAGAGAAAAAGCAGTTTTCAATTACCTCAACGGTTTCAGTGTGCTTACGGGGCATTTGAGTGTTGTTGTAAAGCAGACCGATGATGTGTGGGAAAGTGAAGAACGAGCACAGGTTTCAGGTTTAGCCACTGAAAGGATGATGACTTCAATCTCCTCGACTCTTCTGTGAAATAACACAACCGAAAAAACGTTAGTTTTACCGATCCAAGGGCACATTTTGTCTAACAATGGAGACGGGGGTTACTACGGCAGCCCTGAGAGTCAAAAAACAGAACAAGCTTTCACACAGGTCAACGTTTCGCTTTCTGGAAGCACTCACAGAAAAGCCATTACTGAGGAGAGCAAATTAAGTTCTGAAGGAGAAGGTTTGTTGTCTTAAAGGAGTATCTATTGTTTTCAGAGGAATCACCGGGGGCTGAAAATGTCACAAAGGTTCCAGGAGTGGCAAAAGTGCTAGACGCCCATGTCCTTGTGCACTGTGGGGGAGTTTATTGTTCTCGATTTGTTCCTGAGAGGCTTTTATCTGCGTTATTGAATATTCATGATAAAGTGAACAAGATCGAAGTTTAAAAACATGTTTCGAAGCACAATGTGTGGGCCTAGTTTCAGTGGCATGGACCAAACCAACCCACCAACTGTCAGCCTGCTTCTGATTCATACGTCACCCAAGTACTTGACATAAGCTTTTTCCAGCTGGGCTCTAACCACCTGAAACCAGTGACAGGAGCTCAGAGACAGAACGAGAAATACAGAAAATCTCTCATAGGAAAGAGGGAAAATGTGTCCAACCTGGTCAGAAAATACGGTGTGTTAATGTAGCATCCATCGCTCTTATAAAGGTGAGTGAGAAGATGAGTTTTTAGTGCCTTTGAAGGAAACTTAATGCCACATCATACAGTCACATTTCAGGCAGTGGTGTGGGCACGTCCTTCGCGACACCACTGCGCATGAAGTGAGGTCGACAAAGAATTGTGTTTCCGAGTATGCTGTGGAGGAACTTGTCCATCCATCACCTTGGCGTGAACTGACTTAACAGACACAACAGCAGGTCTGAGCTTCACTGATGCTCTTGTTGCTGAATGGGAGCAAATCCCTGCAGCCATGTTTCTAACATCTGATGGAGAGACTGACCAGGAGAGTGGATCATTGTGTGGTGTCAGTGTGGTGTTGTGTTGTGTAAGACAGGCTGCAGATGATTCTGTGTGACTCATGTTTCACCACTGCCACACGGAAAAGATTAGGAGACAGCAAACTGAAACTGAAATGCTGAGTATCATTTCCATCTTGTCTTCGGCGCCATCTGTCGAACATGTAATGATTTGCATTTAATAATTTTCTTTTTTTCCTTTTTTTTCTTTTTTTTTACTGTCTGTTTGTCGGTAGTTTTTTCAGCAGGATCACAAAAACCACTTAACAAATTCCTAAGAAACTTTTTTTTAACATTGTGAATTTCTTTTTTGACATTTTCTTTTCAATTTCCCATGAATAATTCAAGAAGGTGAGTGAGTTTTCCAGAATTCGTTGATTTTTTTGGATGAGGCTTGATTGGATTAAAGGGGTAAAGGTATGCGCTCTACTGAGTGCCATTCTTGTAGTCTTTTGCAAACCCTCCTTTAAGATAACATGTCTTTGTAAAGAGGACTTTCTGCAACATGAAAAGCCAGAAAGAGGATTCAAAAGTGCTTAGTCGGCCCCTCAGCCATCTACTTGCACTGAATCATGCTTTTATGGCATATTAATAATTATATTTTTTTAACATGGCTAAACAAAACTAAAGTGTGTTATGTAAAAAGCCACATAAATCCTTGTTCAATCTGAATGTTCAGGCTGGACTCTCTCCTCATTTTAATATCTGAAACCTTTGAAATTCAAATCCACCTCGGTCACATGTGGATGAAACTCAACACAAACTCAACGCAAACATGGACACAGTTTGGACTTAATTAATGACAAATGCACAGGTCAGATCTTCTATAGTCAGATCTCTTAGCTGGAGCTAAAAGTATATCATGCTGACGTGTCATACAAAACTCCTAAACAGAAGCACATGTGCAGCTGAAAAGAGGAGAAATGGGTAGAAAAATACATTTACATTGGGTCTTCAAACTTAATGTATTCACCAACACAGTAACAGCAACCACAAGAACAATCTTATGTGACCAGATGTTTTTTTTAAAAAAAAGATGCATTCAGGAATAAAACGCTGGTGTAAAATGTTAGTATTGATTGAAAATAGTTTTAAATGGTAACATCATGCAATGTATGTTTACCCCACAAGAGGGCAGCAAATCATCATCTATGCTAATTACACTCCCTGACACTTGACCCAGATTACTTACACACACACCTGGGCTTGATGAGGGACAGGAAGTGACATCATATCTGTGGTCGTTTGGTTGTTACTTGACGTGTTTCCTGTTCAGCTGAGTGACAGAACGTCAGCTTGTCTGAAAGTTTAAAACCTGTTTCAGAGCAGAAATGATTCCCTGAGCGTCCATTGATTACACAGAGCTACTTTTTATGAAGGGAATCCCCTGTGAGTTCATGTTTTAACATTACATTTTATTGTTTGAAATGAGCACATGGAGGATAAACTGACATATCTCATGTACAAATCAAATTATTTTGCGAACACTTTGTCCTGCAGTTTGAAGTTTGTTGACCTTTTTATGTGTTTAGGCTCATTTGCTTATTTTAATTGTTGTGTGCTTTCGATCTGAGGTTGCTGAAGCTAGTTGTGTACGGCAACTTACGCTGACTAGTGGTTAAAACAGGCAAGTGTGAATGAAAACAGTCGTATGTTATTAGAAACTAAGCTGCAAGGTGATAAAGTGCAGTCTGACTGACTGACTGGTGTCATGATGAAACTTTAGGGAACATATTTCTCAGGCTCCGGTCATCTGACATCATATATTGACCTCTAAGTTCATATATTTAAAAATTCATTCATTCATGCTTCATTTCTCATTTCTAGGATTTCCTCCTTATTGTTCCTCTTTCCAAGACACCGCATGTCTTGTATTACATAACCCTGCAAATGTAAGTGCATCATTGTGGCTGTTGTTAATGTGCAGAAAGACAGTAACCAACTTTACCAGGTGAATTACTGCCTCAGCAGACTGATGCTTCACAGCAGACTGTGGCGTAACTGTGGGATTCACTTTGTCCTGATTACCGCTCCACAGTGCTGTGAGGACGAGTGTGCATCAAGCGCGGGTCAGGTGTCGTTCATGCTGGTTACACACTCACCTGTGGGTGTTTTTTTTTATCAGACACCGGCTGCATCCACTCTCATTCGTTCACGATAGCAGTAGTTTAGTTCCTGGAAGAGATGTCAGGTTTCATTATGCTCTTTAAAATAGACTCATTTAATGTTGTTGTCTCAGTTCCTCTTATTCTATTTTCTTTTCACGACGTCATTTAATTTCCTATGCTGCGGATGTGTAATTGTGTGAGTACTGGTCATTGTTGAGACCGTGCAGCCGGTCGTGCAAAACGGAGGAATGCAAATAGATGATACAGAGCCTCACCTGTGTGTGTGTGTGTGTGTGTGTGTGTGTGTGTGTGTGTACCTGTGTGTGGGTTACCTGTAGTGCTTCAGGGCTCCACTGGGGGGAGATGATGTCGCTCCTCTCCCTCACTCAGTCAGGACACTGGACTGAAGGTAAGAGCTGTGTGCTGTCCTCACCACTCACTCTTTACCATTCCTCCTGATTAAGGTAAAATTACCGCCAACAAACTACTGCAAACCTCTGAACACTGTTCTAAAGAGTTTCCTTTGTTAATATTGTTTAATCCGGGAGAAAGATGCATGTTTTGATGGTTTTCTGTTCAGTTCGACCGTTTACTCCGTCAGTGATGGCCTTTAGCCTCATCACCGTTACAATGAAACATCTGTGCTGTTTGGCTCAAGTGCCGACTTAAGAGACTAGTTCATAAAAAAAAAATGTAGGTTCACATTTTCACATATTATAAGCTACCAGTACCATATTGATATTCCTACCTAACATGACATATCACCTTGTTGGAGTAAGAGGCGACCAGGCAGCCAAACCAGTGACCACAGTTCAAGACTGCGCTACAACATGTGTAAGCATGACAGGGTATTTTCAAGTAGACCGCAGCACAAATAACAGATATTTTAGATGAAGAGTCGGAACAGCTCCATCCGTGCTGGTTGCGACCAAACCAGGTATTTTAAGCCTAAACATGATCTTGTCCTAAACACAACCAAGTGGTTTGCTGTGCCTAAACCCCATCGTACGTAAGCACAGCGTTGAGCAGAAACTAAAATGGAAAACTGAACCTAAAGAAAAGTAAAGTTTCATCATATCTTTGTTTGTAGATACGCACATTGCCAACGTTTATTCTGGTGCTTAGGTTGGCAAAAATGGGTCGGATATCCAAGAGATTTGAAAATATCTCATTAGTCAGATTCAGTGTTATAGCCTCTTTAAAATAGTAAGGAGGCACTACAACTAGACTTTCACTCAGTAGAGCGTGTACCTCCACCGATGGCCGGCATTCCCCTTTAATTTAACTTTAACTTCCCTCACTATCCATGCATTACTCTCTGAACAATTTTAAGCAGTTTTTGTGTATCCTGTTGACAGACCGACAAACAAACGACACGGAGGTCATTAAATAAGTCATTGAAGCATTTAGAATTTGCACTGAAGTAGTTTTCTCCTAGATTATGCTATAACCACACATGAAGTTCCGGTCACTAAAGACAAAAAAATTTAGTTATGTGTGATCGTGGGAGTTGTTGGCTTCATAGTTTGCTTCAACCACCATTGATGTTAAAAAAAAACAAAAAAACGTTGTGACTCAGGCGTTAAGTCTCTTTCCCCAACTTCCTCCCTCACTCTCGGACTCATTCCCGGATGTTATCGCAACCAGATGTAACCAAATGACACTCACTATAATGTAGACTTGATTACTTGAATATGTTTGAACATTGTTGGAAAAGTGTCTGATACTGTACACTCGCTGCTCAACAAAATATCAAAGGTCTTGCATATTTAAATTTTTTGGACGTTTTAACAGAAATCTTACACATTATATCTTAAACCATGTACATTTTATTTAGCAGTGAATTGGCTTTCTCCCAGATTGTGGTTATTATTACATTTTTCATACCATTCTAACATTATTCATATAGAAATTGTTTCCAGATTTTTTTTATTTTTTTTTTTTTCAGTCAGTTTTCTAACTTTTGGAAGTGAATGTAACACGGCTACAGATGATCAAATCTGTTGCTGACAGTTATCGTATTAACTGAGTATAACTAGAAACAAGATGCTGGGTGGAAATGAGAAGACCTGTGTTATACTTTATTTAAAGAACTGTATTTAAAGACTTTTATTTCAACACATGTCAGCCCCACAAAATAATGACATGACAACTTTAGTAGTGTTAACCCATGTGAACTTGACTTCACATGAGGACTGTCAACAAATAAATGAATAATAACTGAAGTCAGTCAGACACTCTGTGTACATATTTCACAGTCAGGAGCTCTAATAATCCCAAAAATATGAATCACCTTCCGGTGTTCAGTGGGAGTGAATCACCCTCCCACTATTTATTTAGTGTTCATTAAATAGAAAGCAGCTGCAGACAAGTTATGTGTAGGTGTGTGTTCCTGTTCCTGCTCATGAGCAAATGTCAGCCCTACAAAACTTGTCCGGTTTACATTGTTAGTAGTTACTTCAGGTGCAAATGATGATTTGGTGAAATTGAAAGGGGGAAGACAAAATGTTTCAGAAGCATCTGAAAACATACCAGCATTCCATGTGACAGATGTGACATTTAAGAAAACACCTGTTTAACCAGACACTGTGAGTCATCCAGTAAAAAACAAACTGTGTACAAATTCAGCTTTTTTTTTTTTAAAGTTCGGGGCTGTTGTCTGTGAGGCAGACATGAACATGATATCAAGTCATGCATACGAGATCAGAAGATGAACGCTGGACCGCTTCTGATCTCTTCTTGATTGACATTTTGTTTGTACAGTAATATGTCATGTAAAAGTCCCAGTCCATGGGCACTGCGAGGCTACCAAACTGTTGGCCTTCCGGTTACAAGATCAGAAACAGAGGTACACGTCAGTAAAGTTAAAGGAATAGTTCGGGTTTTTTGAAGCTGGGTCATATAAAGTACATATCTATAGTCGGTCTGTTCTGTACTGTAATTGCCGATCAGCGAAGCCTCAGTTTGGAGAAGCAGAGAGCCACTCCAGCCCAGACGCTCAGCTTTGTGCTGCAGTGAACGGAGTCCAGATGCAAAGCAAATTTTTACCCACCTAAAACAAGGCCCACCTAAAAAAATCTATATCAGTTCAAGCGTACGTTGTATAGAGAAAATTCACACCGCTTTACATCGCCGTCAGACCGCCCTTTCTTTTGGCACTACATTTTCTCAACCCTAGAACCTCTGTATCCCTACGCCAAAACTCTGACCCAAACAGGTGATCTGCGAGCGGCGAAATACGGTGCGAGGCCCAGTTGCGCTAATGCGTAGGGATACGGAGGTTCTACGGTTGAGAAAATGTCGTGCCAAAAGAAAGGGCGGTCTGACGGCGATGTAAAGTGGTGTGAATTTTCTCTATACAACGTACGCTTGAACTGATACAGATTTTTTTTAGGTGGGCTTTGTTTTAGGTGCTTAAAATTTGCTTTGCATCTGGACTCCGTTCACTGCAGTACAAAGCTGAGCATCTGGGCTGGAGCGGCTCTCTGGTTCTCCAAACTGAGGCTGCGCTGATCGGCAATTACGGTAGGGAACAGATCGCCTATAGATATGTACTTTATATGACCCCGCTTCAAATAACCCGAACTATCCCTTTAAGACGATTTGATGTCATGATACCACCTGAAATGTTTTACTGCTTTTGATTATCCATTTACTTCTGTTGTCTTTTCTAAGCATTGCGCGTCCTTTTGTGCTCGTACTGTGGGCTGTGCTGCAATCATAACAGCGATACTAAGTATGATGTCTAATTGTGTACACAGTATGTTGATTTTGTGTAGCTTCATTGGCAAGAATTTCTGAATATACGCCATGAGATTTTTACAATGTTTGCATGATATTTCATCACTAACTTCACTTTGCTTCCAACACTGTTTTAGCTGGTTATAACAGCTACAGCTAGCTACGGTTGCTAGTTATACTGAGATGAAAATGAGATGAAAATATGAAATTAGAAGGAATGCATAACGTCGCTGTCCAGTCAATAAAAAATAACTGGTATTGGTATTATAGATTTTTTTTTTTGGGGGGGGGGGGGGGGGGGGGTTAAAACTGAAGGAAATGTCTCTCTCTCTTTGTCTCTCTGTCTATCTTTCTTTCTGTCTTTCTGTCTGTCTGTGCCACTGGTTAGCGTGCAGTTTGGACCACAGTCATAGATTACGTTTCACCTGCAGTCAAAGGAATCTATTCACAGCAGCTAAATCTGATTACAGAGCTGTAGACCACAAGGAAATTGATCTTTGTGTGGCCTGTTTACTTCATGTATAAAGGCCTGGCCGCTGAGGCCTCATTAGATTTGTGGAAAGGATGGAAACGCCTCTATAGATTAATTGGCGTGTTGAGTCTGCATATCCCTCTCAGTGCAGTTACCGATATTTACACACAGGGGTCACTGAACATCTGTCGCTTCACTGTGAAGTTATCAACTGTGATTCTTGCAACGTCTGCTTCATTTATCATCAAGCCGACACTCGCAGGCTTGAGCTAAACTGCCGGTGTGAGAACGAGACCGCAGCTTTCTCCCAAATAAAAGGCGCACATCCAATTGTTACAGGGAATGCACCTTTCTTCTGACAATGCATCAACAAAAACACTGAGGGGGTCCACCGGTATATATTATTTTAGTCAGCACAAGCCTTCCTGGAATTGTACAGTATGCATTAAATCTCTATAAATTGCTCACAAATGGCTTTTAGCCTGCCTGTGAGGCTGAACGCAGCTGGAGAAGCTGACAGATACTGGCAGAGAGCAGCAGGGGGGGATTCCCTGTGCCATCTCTCAAACTCTGTGAGTCTGTTTAGGGAAGGCGACAATAAACTCGGCCAGCAGTCGACAAACAGCTCGACAGAACCCACTCATGCTGCGAGATAAGGTCTATGAAGCCCAGTGTGGAGGTGGGACGAATAAACCTCGGGGGGACTCCCCTGTCCATATATTGGGAAATCTTATCTCTCTCTCTCTCTGAGTCTTTGTTTCTCTCTCTGTCTGCCCCCCCCCCCCCCCCCCCCCGTCTCTCCCTTTCTTTATTTCCTTCTCTTCAGCATCCTGTCTGCAGTTTCATCTCACCCCTGTCACATGCAAACACAACACTTTTTAATTTTCCATAGAAAGGTGCTAGAGATGTTTATCTAGGTCTCTCTCTCCGTGTCCCTCTGACACTGTCCTCTGTGATGCATCTACGGGTGCATAATGACTCAACCAGCAGCAGAAACCTGTTCCACACTGCTCTCCACTCCCCGCAGCCATCACACTTGCTGTTTTGGGAGCACAGTACCAAAAAGTGTGGGTGTGTGGTCCAAGAAATGTGCCCATCGTCTCCCTGTGTGAATGAAATGGAAAGTATGAATTTACCAGAAATGTGGGCTGCAGATCATTCGATTATATAAACAATCATTTCCTCAAATAACTAAGCACATTTTGCTTTCTGGTCAAGCTCCTTGCAAAGAAGAGAGCAATGCAAAACCTCCAACGTGTCGTCATGTTTGTTCTTTAACGCAGCATGTCAGCACTTCAGACTATCACACATTTACCATAAACGGACCAGACCGCGCCACACACGCTGTGTTTCTTATCATGTAACACACGCACAAGATGTGCTGCTTTGGGGCACACAGCAGGAAGAGGGTGCTGCGATTCAAGTGCACTTGGAGAAGTGAGGGCAGAAAGTGTGTGCAACATGACACCACGGAGTTAATGATAGATGTGATGTTAGGTTTCTATGGTTCCCTTGCAGCGAGAGATGGCAGCTCTCTAGTAGGCAAGCTTTCTTTGCCTACTTGGGGGCAGCAGTATCCAGATGTGAGGACGACACTGATATGGTGTCACAAAAGTGAGGTGGCAAACGAACAGTTAACAGCAGATACAAGGTGACATTTTCATCCATTTGGAGCTGTGTTTCTGACTTCCTGGCAAATGACAAAAATCCAATATTAACTGTCTTTTGAGCTCAGCTTTCGGTCTCTACCAGCTGTTCGCCAACTGTATTAGTTGTTTTTTTTAAAGCATTTTTACTGATCAACCCAACTAACTCAGATGCAGGTGTGCTGGAAAGTGCCTTGAGAAAAAACCCTGCTCTTTCTCAGCGTCTGAATTTTTTTTTTTCATTCTACTATAAATACATAAAAATTGTGTTGCCGTGCAAGAGCGTTTTCAGCTGCCAGCTACAGGCCAAAAAAATGCTACGAGAGCATTGAGGGTAAGACAAAACCGTGATGCTGTGGAGCTGCAAGTCTAGTCAAGATCGTTTGTTGTAGACATGCATAAAATGCCAAGTATTTAAGCCAAATACAGAAATAGATCAAATCATTACACAAGCAACATCACATATAATAACATGATGAAATAAAAAGACAAAGAGTAAAGTGAGGAATCTTCGTGAGTGCAACACCGCTGTCGTAGATAAAAATCCCAGGTCTGTAAAAGCTTACCTGGCGTGCTGTAGGTGCTACCTACAGACAAAAAACGTCACAACGTCACAACAATGTCAAGTGCTGAAAACATGCATGTTGAAGTGAACATGTATGTAACGCTGTGATCTTCCCCTCTCACTGAAGCTACATGGTGCAGAAACAAGTGTGGCGGAGCGGCTCGGGCGAAGACACTGCAGCTTTTGGCAGCGTTCAGCCGCTTCTCCCTCGCCATTCGTCGATTTAAAAGAGCCGAGGTGAGCACGCATAGACCCCTCCGAAAACTATTGGAGCAGCGAGGCCAGTTCCTTTATTTTTTTGGCTGTACACTGAAAACAATTGGGTTTGACATCAGAAGACGAACATGATCAGAGGCGAAGAGATCAGCAGTTCAGCTCTTCATTCCAAATATTGACATCTTGATCGGTCAAACAACTGTGAAGATGGCATCATTGTAACGGAAAGCCACATTTTTAAGTGAGCAAAAGTACAGGAACGGATAGATTACAGTGAATAATACATAATATTCATTTGCATTCATGTGTTGCTTGCAGTAACTGCATCAAGCCTGCAACCCACTGACCATCACCAAACCTTTTCATTCTTCTTTTTTGCCGCCTCTTTCAGCGGATGTTTGATTCGAGGGGGTTTCCCCCTTCAGTCTCCTCTTCAGGAGGTGAAATGCATGCTCAATAGGGTTTCAGGTCTGGAGATTGGCTCGGCGGGTCTAAAACCTTCCGCTTCTTTCCCCTGGTTGTTTTGGCAGTGTGCTCTGGGTCGTGGTCTTGCTGCATGATGAAGGATGCATCACTTTTTAAATCGGTGTTACATCACCAATGAGGTTCATTGAGCACGTCCCAGAGGAAGCCATGCAGCTATTTTAGGGTTTTTCTTTGCAGCTTTCACAATGTTTCTGTAATCAACTGCTGATGTTTTTCATAGTCTACCAGTTCGAGATCTGTTGCGGAGTACACCAGTGGTTTATTTCTTTCTTCACAATGTTCCAAAAGGTTGTACTGGCGATGGCCAGTGTTTGTGCAATGGCTCTGATTGCTTGCACAGCTGGGCAGCAAGAAACACCTGTCTGTCACATGTTCCATTAAAGCTAGGGTCTGTAATGTTGTTCAGAAACACATTTAGTAATACTGGGTGAAATGATCCTGCTATCCTGAGAGTAGTCAATACATTATGTATTCAGAAAAAGGAATGAAAATAATCGGACCTCTGTGGCAGCTGTAGGACTGAGAAAAAGCTGACCAATCCGTGCCATCCGGCCCGGCTAGCACGGATTGGTCAGATGCCTTCATGTCTCGCTCTGTCCCTCCCTCCTCCGTGCGTGCACACTTACGTTTCACTGTTGCCGGAAATATTCAGCACACTCCTCTGCAGAAATACGGAGTTGCAGGAGAAGACGTTCATTTGGTTACAATGGCAGAGAAAATGCAGCCAGCGTTACTTGTAACAGCTCACAAGGGCAAGGAAAGGCAAGGAAAAGAAAGCCTCAGGCAGAAAAGGCTGTGACGAAAAAGGCTCTGGATAAAGAAAGAAGTCGGACCGAGTCAACATCGGTGCAGCGTTTGAGCGGTGGAGACAACTGGGGCATGTGAAGGGCTTGAAAAGTGATGGAGAGGTTGCTCTCTTTCTGTTGGACAGGTAATTATTTGTTTTGTTTCAGGGGGATTTGTTATTTTCATGAAATATGTGAGGTTTGCCAACTTGGCTACGTTTGTAGCTCGTATTAGCCCAATGCTAACGTTAGCTTCTTTCTGTGTTGTTCTTAGCCATGAGAATGGCTAATGAGTAGGCCCAATTTCCACTGGATAGGGGTCCACTTCGTTGCGGCTCCGATCCTGTTTTGCTCCACCTTCTGGCATTCCCCACCGGTTGCGGTTTGAGTCCGCCACGGCGCAGCACGGTGGACAGCTGGCCTCACGATGTGTGCTGGTATCAACACAGAGTGTTTTATTTTTGAAAAGTAACCGGATGTAGTTTGTTATTTAGGCGCTTGACTTCCTGTCTGCTCCGTGCTAAATTCAGCTGAATTGCTGCATCTTGCTCCGGCATCTCCTTCTCCCTGCTGAGTCCCACTAACAGATGCGCGTTGAACTTTATGGGGCGTGGCTTTGGACGGAGCACTGACGGGATGGGGAGGGGGGGGTGGAACTTGGAGGAGTTGCCACTTTCAAATCTTGCTGGCTCTCTTGCTAGCTCTCCAGGATTGTAGACCCTAGCTTTAATTTTGCCAACTTGAAAAATGGGTGGGTTCAAACAAAAGGTAAAAGGTGCTATCTAACAGATCTAGATGCAAATATCTGGAAATGGAATCTGACATACTCATCTCTTGTCTTGCATTCATCTTTTTATGTAAAAGCCAAATGTTTTCAGCGTACAGCAAAAATAAAGGAACCGGCCTCGCTGTTCCAGTAGCTTTTGGGGGGGGGGGGCTGTATATGATCAGTGGCTGGAGAGAATATCCCCGGATGCTCACGTTGACCTGTGCTGAGTGTCGAAGCGTCGTCAGAAAACACCTGCTGATTTGTTAAAGGAACCGAAAACACATTTTCTCTACTGGTGTCTTCTACTGAGCAACATGAAAACACTATCTTCTTCCAAATGTTGAACAGATTTTATCTCGTTTAAAATGAAAGATTTGTGTGTTTGTGAAAACGTAGTACCATCTGATTAAAGACACGATGACAGTTGTAGGGTTGTCGGCTTGTTTATCCCGGCAATCTAATCTGAACAAACCACAAAGCCCTGATGAAACAGAGCAGTTTGTGTCTGTTAAACTCTAAATAAATACTAATAAAGTTTTTTGTTTTTGTTTTTTCACTTTTGAAAATAAAAGCTGCAAAAGAGAATTCAATGGAAAAGAGAATTCAATGGAAATCTCTGTGGCTGAGTGCAAAAAACAGCTTTTTCAGTGTTTATATGGAACATTTTTTTTTTAGCTCTTTTTACCACAAATGTGCTTTTATGTGCACGTTACGTAAATCGTTGTTTTTGTGAAAAACTGACAGGAAGCAACTCTTCTCTCCCAAATGTCATATGACGCTGTGGTTTGCATCTAGAACAGTAAATCAATCTAAATCACATTAATGCAGAATTTGTAAATGAGAAAGTGTGATGACATGTAATGTCAAACACACAGATCCAAACTCCTACTGCGTGACAGAGTCGGTGAAGAGTCCCGTCTCTTAATTTAGAGTATGACAAACAAAATGACTTCAGTTGTAAAACTGAACCAAACTAGGGTACTTTTTTCACCATCAACATCAAAAAGCTTTCATAGATTGAATCTCGTTTAGTTTAATGAAACTGAGCTAACGTTTTTTTTTTTTTCTAACAGAGGTGTGAGGTGGTATGAAGATGCCCCTGCAGAGCAAAGCCCCTGGGACTCCCCCATCCATTTCATCCTCTTTTCTATGAAATGTTCACGTTATTCATGCTATGGAAAGCAGTGAGTGTCACAACCTCCCTGAACATGAGATGCTAAGTCAGCTGCATGGATACAGCACCAAGCACAGGTTACATTATCAACAAGAGTGTGTGCTCAAACAAGAACACCATTCATTGTAATTCAGGTTTTTGACATCTAGAGCTGAGCAGTTTTGCCTTTTTTTTCATGCGTGGGTCCAACTTTCGTTTATCTGGCGATACGATACACATTCCTGATCCGCATGTGGGGGTGGTAACGATAGACGTGTGTTGAGACAAGTACAGAGATGTGTATGATGGTACATAACCACCTCTTCTCCAAATGTGACATATGCAGGTCAGTAGACCCTAAGCCACGTGGAGAGACAGACTCCACCCTGATGATTTGATATACAAAACCTAAGCCAAAGTGTGTGAAACTACTTGATAACTGTTGATTATCCTACCAACTTTGGTTGATTATCTACCCAACACTAATTGTAGCACGTTGATCACAAAGCTAAAGGCACACTTTGTGCGGGATACCAAAATTAGTCATTTTCTGATACTGGACCACTGCGCACAACTCAAGAGTTCCAATGAAACCAAAGAGGGTAATGTAATTTATTTTCTAGTGATATTCAAGTTGATATCCTCACTGATGTCGAGAACACAATTCTTTTTAAGAATAATACTGAGTTGAAGTGATATCGTGAGAGTTCAGGACTCGAGGGAAAAAAAAGGAAAAAGATGTCACAGTGGGATTGTTGCTCCTAGTTTGTGCTGTTCCGGGGAACAATTTGAGTGTTACACAGTCCAAGCAAGACACTGGCTGGAGCTGATGTTAACATTCAGTCCGTCTAAGTCAATACAGAAACAAATGTGGTGACAAGATACACAGAATGCCCCAACGTCGGCAGGGACGATGAAAACTGCCAGCGAGTTAACAAGACAGAAACAATGCAATGAATTAAATATTGAAGCAAGGAATTTTTCTGGTGATTCAAGCGGCCCCGTGGACAAAAGAAGTGGAAGCACCACCGCCCTTGTGTCAAAGATCTTGATCTGCGACAAAAGAAAGACGAAATGTATTTTTGGCATTATTTTGGCTCCATGGATTAATGTATACTTGTGTTAAATGAATTACTGTAACTTTGTTTTAGTGCCAGTTCGTATCACCAAGCTAAAGATCAGCTTCGTTCTCCAAGATAGGACTCCTCAACTCCTGCCCTGCACTATACTGAAGAGTAGTTGCAAGGTGGTGATTCATCCGACCTGGATAAGTCTTCATCCGACCGTATGAAAATCCTTAGGAAGAAGTAAGACAACTATCGAGAAACAGCTGATCTTCTCGATGATGGTCCTTTTCTGTAGGCCTCAGTTTTAGATTTTGACTTTTTAGTTATTTGAAGAATTCTGGGGCTGGGCTGGGCTGGGCTGGGCTGTGGTTGATGTCAGTGAAACTGCACACATGATTAAAGTGCAGCTTAAACTTGCTGTCTTTGCTGCACAGAGGAGAGGAAATGCAGCTAGAACAAAGACTGGGAGACTTTTACCAGGTGAATTTAGTTCAAGCTCTTCAGAGCAGCGCTCTTATTTTTCAATTCAGACTGAATCCTACAGGCCCCGTGAAGTGTCTATTGTGTGCAACTGAACCAATTCAAAGATGAGGCGCAGAGATGTTACGAACTAAGAAACACAACAGAAATTGGTTTTTTAAAAGTTGGATAGCTGTCTTATCAATATGAACTTACTCTTTCTCCCACATTTGATTTTTTGTGACTTTCCAGAACTTGAGTGAGCATGAAACTCTCCTGGGTGTATCGTCAGGACCAATAATTACCATCAAAAGCTGGTAGAGTGTGGTTCTCCTTCTAAAAAATCAAATCTGCATGTAAAGTTTTGAAAAGTCAACGACTGCAACCTCCAGCGCCTGGTTTAGACCTCTACAGTCAGCAAATGTAAAAAAGTAATGACACATTTTCTTAAAGCCTGGAAGTGAAACACAGTGGATGTAATCAAAATGTAGTTTTAGCCAGGAAGTTGTTGAATGCTACCGTTAGCTTATAGGTTATCATATGTAGTCTTACCTCAAAATATGGCCCAAATCCCTCTAGATTTTCATCGTCCAATAATTTTTCAGTGTCTACTCAGCAGGTGATCAGATTCCCTACATTGACACAGCCTGCAACCTGCCAGCCAGACAGTAAGGTGAGACAAGCGTCCAATGTAGAAACAAAGTTAGTTCCTTGGCCCTGCTGAAAAAACACTGAGTATATGAGCTTGTTTTTTCTCCATGTAGACACAATGAGAAAGCTCATAATTGTGAGCCCTTTCCAGCAACTCCTGTGGTCTCACCCCTCAGTAGGAGCTGTCAGAAAGTTGAATTAATGCTTCTGGAACCGGGTCCTTATGGGAAAAGACCCGTGGCTCATCCAAGAGATCATTAACGGGAAAGAGTCATGAGAGTCAAGTACAGTTCACAGTTTACCACATAATGGATACAGTAGGGGACAACCATGTCTCTTTTTTAAACTGTTGTTTTATGGTACTCATCATGTGTTCCCTCTCATTTCCTGCACATTTGAGGAACAAGCTGCAGTAATTTCGGACAGAGGGTCCATATGAATGTAGCCAGGAACACTTTGTGTCCACTGAGTGGATGTAATGCAACCTGACACACCTGCAAAGATGTAAAAAAAAAAAAAAAAAAAAAAAAAACTCAAACAGGAAACTTAAAAGCCCTTTTGAATTGCTGCTACAAACTCTCACAGGGCTACCGTACAATAGGCCGCAGTCACACAGCAGCTGTTTTTCCTCTGACATCTGCTCGGGGAGCTCAAATGTGTTCCAAGTTGCAAGTCACATAAACATGTACCTCTGGATTTTCCAAAGCATACAATTTACCACTTGGATTACAGCATTATAACATTATACTTGGATTCCAGCTTTGCACCCAGAGGCTCATAGCAACATGGCCGCCATGTGAATGAGGTGTATTTTAGGGAGAATATACAATATGTACTCCAGCACTGACAATACAGTTTGCTTTAGTATGAGTTTTGGTCGATGATGATTATTCAGATTTTTTTGTTTTGCCACTTGATTTTAGTGTTTTTGGCAAAATAATCACGTGGGAGCCAACGTGGGAAGACAAAGAAAAAAAATCTGGTTTTGTTTGGAAAGTGTTTCATCATATCCAACATGTGACACTGAATCAAGTAGGACCGTATTACTGATAAGGTATGAAGAAATTCTCCTCCTTGGGAGTTCATATCGACATGTCGACACCCCTTCAAATGTCTGTGATCTCAAGCTGAGCAGTGCGTGTGTGGGTGAATTGTATGAAGTGTATGAATGGACACTTTGTTCACCTGCCCTCGGCATCTGGCAGCTACACAGGAAGTCAGCTGAACTGTGTGGTGGGAGCGCTGCTGTCATGAAGGGGATGTTTCTGTGTCATAGCGGAAAACAGACCAGTGATATTGGTAGACTTTCTGTGCTCCAACTTCACCTCCCCCGTTAGATCACAAGTAAAGGAAATGGATGATGGGGGAGAGACCGTAGGCGAGCGCTACATGTAGAGCACACACGAACACACAGTGGGGGGGGATATAAAAGATGATCAAATGGGCAACCTGATGGACTGTGGTAAGCATGGAAAAATAAATGGGTTTTTTTGACGCAAAGCAGCACACCGCAGAATTTGCCAAATACACAAGAAGGGAAACATCAGCTCCTGACTCCTACTCCCTGTCTGGGACTGCGTTTGATTGATCTTCTTCACAAGATGTGGTTGTTTGGTGTCTCAAGGCAGCAAAACTTAAAGGTCATCTGAGGTATAATCTAAATCGCACTCGAGGGGTCTTTAAGGGACTATAGGCAAAGTGTTTCTCTACCATATCACGCATGGGTAGAAGATAAGTAGAGGCATAAAGGCGGAGAAGTAGTAGAAAAAAATACCAACAGCGTGGTAAAGTTTTAAGAGGAGCTTCTGGCTGCCACACATCACCACCGCCGTCATCGTAGCAAGAAGCAATAAATTAACATTTTAATGAGTAAAACAGGGAAGACGGTTAACTAAGATGATCAGTTATGCCTAAACAAACAAAAACAAACTTTTACTTTGTTTATTTTTGCTGGACCCTGCCACCTTTCTAGCTTCAAACGGTGTTCTGGAGACCTTATTTTTCTCTGAGAAACCGCTTGTTTATTCAGTTATGGAAAATAACATCATATTCCTGAATTTGTGGTATTATGTCATTCATGTTGTTTGCTATAAAAACATCCTGAATTTCTCCTCCAAAGCTACACAGTGGCCCTTTAAGCACTTTAAAGTTGAAGTCTATTTTTACAAGAGATGCTTAAGATTTTATCCACAACTGTACTCACTCACTCACTCACTCACTCACTCACGTACTGTCATGTCCTGCTCATGAATCATGAAGATCCACGCTTATAGATCTGAATCCATCAAGTCACAACAGGAGCAATAAGCAATGCAACACATTTTTTTATTGTCTTACTGGAATTTAGTGAAGATATTGCAATCATTTCATCACTGGCCTCCCTCCGCATTTAATTCCTGAAATTAATGACAAACCGATGCCTGAGATAGTCTGGAATGTGACACTGAATTCTAAACATAGTCCTGCCACATGTTTGTAGTTTCTGTTGTATCTTCTTCCTTCTTTAGCTGCAGTTTTAACTACATTTGATTCTCAGGAAAAGAAAGTCTTGACATTTGTCAGATAAAAACATCCTCATAACAAACAAAAAACAAGAATTAGGTTTTTTGTCTGTGCCAAAACAGAACAGATTTATCTAAAAGAAATCTATCAACCCCAAAGCAAAAAAAAAGGTAAAGGTTAGCGGCAAAAAACATTTGAGATGTGGTTACCTTGAACCACAGTGTCTAGGGTAAACGTCACCTACTTTACATAAACATTAATGCTAACACGCTATGCCACTGCCACCTTACCAACTGTGAGACTGTTGGACAAATCCAAACAAAGGTCACTTATGACTAAAAAATAAAATATGCCACTGTTAATCTGGTGAGGGCGCCCTTTTTTTTTTTACAATTCCTTTGTTTCCCAACTATTTATCTTCAGTGGGTTTATATATGGATTTATATCATTACACCTGTAGTTCAATGACATAATTAAACACTGACAGAAGATCTGTGCATATGTCTTATGTGCTCTGTTAAGAGTGAGCAAGAGTCTGCCAACCGGCAAATTGAAGACCAATATTTACTCCATTTTATCTCCATTCTTTGGTCTTTACCAACTCTTGAGGGACACATCTGGCTCTTTAGTGGCTAAATGCTCTACTAGGTTCACAAGCTAGTCTTGGTCTGCCATTTGGTGCTGAGCGAGTAGA